>NC_069508.1:212340852-212388352 GCF_027579735.1 Bombina bombina
GTTAGTTCCAGAGGACTTGTTAGTTCCAGAGAACTTGTTAGTTCCAGAGGACTTGTTAGTTCCAGAGAACTTGTTAGTTCCAGAGGCCTTGTTAGTTCCAGAGGACTTATTAGTTCCAGAAGACTTGTTAGTTCCAGAGGACTTGTTAGTTCCAGAGGACTTGTTAGTTCCAGAGGACTTGTTAGTTCCAGAGGCCTTGTTAGTTCCAGAGGACTTATTAGTTCCAGAAGACTTGTTAGTTCGAGAGGACTTGTTAGTTCCAGAGGACTTGTTAGTTCCAGAGGACTTGTTAGTTCCAGAGGACTTGTTAGTTCCAGAGGCCTTGTTAGTTCCAGAGGACTTGTTAGTTCCAGAAGACTTGTTAGTTCCAGAGGACTTGTTAGTTCCAGAGGACTTGTTAGTTCCAGAGGACTTGTTAGTTCCAGAGGACTTGTTAGTTCGAGAGGACTTGTTAGTTCCAGAAGACTTGTTAGTTCCAGAGGACTTGTTAGTTCCAGAGGCCTTGTTAGTTCCAGAGGACTTATTAGTTCCAGAAGACTTGTTAGTTCCAGAGGACTTGTTAGTTCCAGAGGACTTGTTAGTTCCAGAGAACTTGTTAGTTCCAGAGGACTTGTTAGTTCCAGAGGCCTTGTTAGTTCCAGAGGACTTGTTAGTTCCAGAGGACTTGTTAGTTCCAGAGAACTTGTTAGTTCCAGAGAACTTGTTAGTTCCAGAGGACTTGTTAGTTCCAGAGGCCTTGTTAGTTCCAGAGGCCTTGTTAGTTCCAGAGGCCTTGTTAGTTCCAGAGGACTTGTTAGTTCCAGAGGACTTGTTAGTTCCAGAGACCTTGTTAGTTCCAGAGGACTTGTTAGTTCCAGAGGACTTGTTAGTTCCAGAGGCCTTGTTAGTTCCAGAGGACTTGTTAGTTCCAGAGGACTTGTTAGTTCCAGAGAACTTGTTAGTTCCAGAGGCCTTGTTAGTTCCAGAGGACTTGTTAGTTCCAGAGGACTTGTTAGTTCCAGAGGACTTGTTAGTTCCAGAGGACGCTAGGGAACAGGGGGCGTGGGAGAGATATTGAGGGGGCGACAGTAGTTGCCAAACACATACAAGGGAGTTGGTTTCTTACTCCATTTTGTTGTCAGACTGCTTTACATTGACTTTATAAAAGTATAGGTTTTATTAAAATAATATGATTCATATAATGTAGTTACACAGGTGAATGCCCTTTATACTACAATTGGATATACAAACTGGAAAAAAGGGCATACGTTGGCACCAATACCAATATTACTATTTTGAATAAGTGATATTTTCAAAGGGTTAATGACCATTGGGCCACTGATTTTACGGTTAATATATGTAGGGTAGATCCCCCTCCATGCCATGCAATTGTTTTTAGCCTGGCCCAATTGTGTTTTTGGCACATAAATTGATGCCAACACTGGCCTAGGTGCTCTAATTCCCATTTTTTAATTATTAACTGATATTTTCAAAGGGTTAATAACCACTGGGCCATTGATTTTGCTATGAATATATACAGGGCAGATCCCCCTACATGACATGAAATTGTTTTTAGCCTGGTCCAATGGTCATTTACTATTTGAAAATATCAGTTACTTATTAAAAAATGTAAATTTCAGCACCTATGCCAGGGTTGGCATCAATTTCTGTGCCCAACACACCATTAGGCCAGGCTAAAAACAATTGCATGTCATGGAGGGGGATCTACCCTACATATGTTAACAGTAAAATCAGTGGTCCAATTGTCATTAACCCTTTGAAAATACCAGTTACTTATTCAATAATGAGAATTACAGCACCTATTCCAGGGTTGGCATCAATTTCTGTGGCCAAAACACAATTGGGCCAGGCTAAAAACAATTGCATGTCATGGAGAGGTATCTACCCTGTGTATATTCATAGTGAAATCAGTGGCCCAATGGTCATTAACCCTTTTAAAAATATCAGTTACTTATTCAAAAATGAGAATTACAGCACCTATGCCAGACTTAAAACAATTGCATGGCATGGAGGGGGATCTACCCTACATATGTTAACAGTAAAATCAGTTGCCCAATGGTCATTAACCTTTTGAAAATATAAGTTACTTGTTCAAAATTATAATATTTGCATGGTGCCAACTTATGCCATTTTTTTCCCAGTTTGTATATCCAATTGTTGTAAAAAGGGAATTCACCTCTGAGTAACTACATTATATGAATCATATTGTTATTTAAATAAAACCTATATTTTTATCTTAAAGTCAATCAGCTAGATTACGAGTTGTGCGTTAAGGTAAAAAAGCAGCGTTAAGAGGTCCTAACGCTGCTTTTTTACGCCCGCTGCTATTACAAATCTTACAGGTATAGGTGTACCGCACACTTCTTTGGCCTTACTGCAAAACAACTTACGTAAAGTTTGTAAAGTCTTTTTTCTATGGGACTTCCATAGCGCCGGTATTACGAGTCTGTCCAGGGAGGCCAAAAAGTGAGCGGTACACCTTACCCCGTCAAGAGTCCTAACGCATTTAAAAGTCAGTAGTTATGAGTTTTATGGTACAACACCATAACATAAAACTCATAACTAAAGTGCTAAAAAGTACACTAACACCCATAAACTACCTATTAACCCCTAAACCGAGGCCCTCCCGCATCGCAAATACTAAAATAAAAATTTTAACCCCAAATCTGCCGCTCCGGACACCGCCGCCACCTACATTATATTTATGAACCCCTAATCTGCTGCCCCCAACATCGCCGACACCTACATTATATTTATTAACCCCTAATCTGCCGCCCCCAACGTCGCCGTCACTATAATAAACATATTAACCCCTAAACCGCCGCACTCCCGCCTCACAAACAGTTAAATATTATTAACCCCTAATAATCCCTTACATCGCCGCCACCTACCTACACTTATTAACCCCTAATCTACAGCCCCCAACGCCGCCACTATAATAAACATATTAACCCCTTAACTGCCGCACTCCCGCCTCGCAAACATTAGTTAAATATTATTAACCCCTAATCTGCCATCCCTAACATCACCGCCACCTACCTACACTTATTAACCCCTAATCTGTCACCCCCAGTGTCGCCACCACTATACTAAATGTATTAACCCCTAAACCTAAGTCTAACCCTAACACCCCCTAACTTAAATATAATTTAAATACATTTAACTAAATATTCCTATCATTAACTAAATTATTCCTATTTAAAACTAAATACCTATAAAATATACCCTAAGCTAGCTACAATATAACTAATAGTTACATTGTAGCTATCTTAGGGTTTATTTTTATTTTACAGGCAAGTTTGTATTTATTTTAACTAGATAGAATAGTTATTAACTATTTAATAACTACCTAGCTAAAATAAATACAAAAGTACCTATAAAATAAAACCTAACCTAAGTTACAATAACGCCTAACACTACACTATAATTAAATAAATTTACTAAATTAACAACAATTAAATAAATTAAATTAGCTAAAGTACAAAAAAACACACTAAATTACAGAAAATAATAAAAAAAATTACAAGATATTTAAACTAATTACACCTAATCTAATATCCCTATCAAAATAGAAAAAAGCCCCCCAAAATAAAAAAAAACCCTAGCCTAAACTAAACTACCAATAGCCCTTAAAAGGGCCTTTTGCGGGGCATTGCCCCAAAGTAATCAGCTCTTTTACCTGTAAAAAAAAATACAAACAACCCCCCAACAGTAAAACCCACCACCCACACAACCAACCCCCCAAATAAAATACTATCTAAAAAAACCTAAGCTCCCCATTGCCCTGAAAAGGGCATTTGGATGGGCATTGCCCTTAAAAGGGCAGTTAGCTCTTTTTTTCGGCCCAAACCCTAACCTAAAAATAAAACCAACCCAATACACCCTTAAAAAAACCTAACACTAACCCCCTGAAGATCGACTTACAGTTCTGAAGACCGGACATCCATCCTGAAGGAAGCGGCAGAAGTCTTCATCCAACCGGGCCGAAGTCCTCAACGAAGACGGGAGAAGTCTTCATCCAAGCCGGGCGAAGTGGTCCTCCAGATGGGCAGATGTCTTCCTCCAGACGGCATCTTCTATCTTCATCCATTCGACGCGGAGCGGGTACATCTTCAAGACATCTGACGCGGAACATCCTCTTCATCCGACGACTACACAACGAATGAAGGTTCCTTTAAGTGACGTCAACCAAGATGGCGTCCCTAAGATTCTGATTGGATGGTAGAATTCTATCAGCCAATCGTAATTAAAGTAGAAAAAATCCTATTGGCTAATCCAATCAGCCAAAAGGATTGATCTCACATTCTATTGGCTGATTGGAACAGCCAATAGAATGCAAGCTCAATCCTATTGGCTGATTGCATCAGCCAATAGGATTGAAGTTCAATCCTATTGGCTGATTGCATCAGCCAATAGGATTTTTTCTACCTTAATTCCAATTGGCTGATAGAATTCTATCAGCCAATCGGAATTGAAGGGACGCCATCTTGGATGACGTCACTTAAAGGAACCTTCATTCGTCGGGTAGTCGTCGGATGAAGAGGATGCTCCGCGTCGGATATCTTGGACCCGCTCCGCGTCGGATGGATGAAGATAGAAGATGCCGTCTGGATGAAGACTTCTGCCCGTCTGGAGGACCACTTCACCCGGCTTGGATGAAAACTTCTCCCGGCTTCGTTGAGGACTTCGGCCCCGGTAGGATGAAGACTTCTGCTGCTTCCTTGAGGATGGATGTCCGGTCTTCAGAACTGTAAGTCGATCTTCAGGGGGTTAGTGTTATGTTTTTTTAAGGGTGTATTGGGTGGGTTTTATTTTTAGGTTAGGGTTTGGGCTACAAAAGAGCTAACTGCCCTTTTAAGGGCAATGCCCATCCAAATGCCTTTTTCAGGGCAATGGTGAGCTTAGTTTTTTTTAGATAGTATTTTATTTGGGGGGTTGGTTGTGTGGGTGGTGGGTTTTACTGTTGTGGGGGTTGTTTGTATTTTTTTTACAGGTAAAAGAGCTGATTACTTTGGGGCAATGTCCAGCAAAAGACCCTTTTAAGGGCTATTGGTAGTTTGGTTTAGGCTAGGGTTTTTTTTTATTTTGGGGGGGGCTTTTTTATTTTGATAGGGCTATTAGAATAGGTGTAATTAATTTAAATTTCTTGTAATTTGTTTATTATTTTCTGTAATTTAGTGTTTGTTTTTTTGTACTTTAGCTAATTTAATTTATTTAATTGTTAATTTAGTAAATTTATTTAATTGTAGTGTAGAGTTAGGTGTTATTGTGACTTAGGTTAGGTTTTATTTTACAGGTACTTTTGTATTTATTTTAGCTAGGTAGTTATTAAATAGTTAATAACTATTGACTAACTATTCTACCTAGTTAAAATAAATACAAACTTGCCTGTAAAATAAAAATAAACCTTAAGCTAGCTACAATGTAACTATTAGTTATATTGCAGCTAGCTTAGGGTTTATTTTACAGGTAAGTATTTAGTTTTAAATAGGAATAATTTAGTTAATGATAGGAATATTTAGTTAGATTTATTTAAATTATATTTAAGTTAGGGGGTGTTATCGTTAGGGTTATACTTAGGTTTAGGGGTTAATACATTTAGTATAGTGGCGGCGACGTTGGGGGCGGCAGATTAGGGGTTAATAAATGTAGGTAGGTTACGTCGATGTTAGGGACGGCAGATTAGGGGTTAATAAATATTATGTAGGTGTCGGCGATGTTGGGGGCAGCAGATTAGCGGTTCATAAGTATAATATAGGTTGCGGCGGTGTCCGGAGCGGCAGATTAGGGGTTAATAAATATGTCGATGTCGGGGGCGGCAGATTAGGGGTTAATAAGTGTAAGATTAGGGGTGTTTAGACTCTGGGTTTATGTTAGGGTGTTAGGTGTAGACATAACTTTAGTTTCCCCATAGGAATCAATGGGGCTGCGTTAAGGAGTTTTACGCTGCTTTTTTGCAGGCTTTTTCTCAGCCGGCTCTCCCCGTTGATTTCTAAGGGGAAATCGTGCACAAGCACGTACGACCAGCTCACCGCTCACTTAAGCAGCGCTGGTATTGGAGTGCGGTAATGAGCACAATTTTGCTCTACGCTCACGTCTTGTCTTTTAACGCTGGGTTTATAAAAACCTGTAATACCAGCGCTGTATGTAAGTGAGCAGTAAGAAAAAACTGCACGTTTGTACCGCACAGCTCATAATGCAAAACTCGTAATCTAGCCGAATTTAAATCAGTCTGACAAAAAAATTGATAAAAAAAACAACTTCCATGAATAAAAAACAGAATTTCACGAATAAAAAACCAACTTCCTTGTCGTGTTTTAAAGTTATGTTTATTTAGCCTTTTGCAAAAATTGTATTTCAACAAAAAAATTCAAATATTTTTTTAAATACCTTTATTATTAGCATAAGAGGCACATCTGGAAAATACATTTATTAAAGATTTCCGAATATGGGCGTGTGTAAAGCATACATGTGTGTGTATATAGGATTCATATATTTATATACAGTATATAGCATTTATGTGTGTATATAGGATTCATGTATTTATATACAGTATATAGCATTTATGTGTGTATATAGGATTCATGTATTTATATACAGTATATAGCATACATATGTGTATATAGGACTCATGTATTTATATACAGTATATAGCATTTATGTGTCTATATAGGATTCATGTATTTATATACAGTATATAGCATACATGTGTATATATAGGATTCATGTATTTATATACAGTATATAGCATACATGTGTGTGTATATAGTACTCATGTATTTATATACAGTATATAGCATGCATGTGTGCATATAGGATTCATGTATTTATATACAGTATATAGCATACATGTGTGTATATAGGATTCATGTTTTTATATGATCGGAACAGCCAATAGAATGCGAGCTCAATCTGATTGGCTGATTGGGTCAGCCAATCGGATTGAACTTGAATCTGATTGGCTGATTCAATCAGCCAATCAGATTTTTCCTACCTTAATTCCGATTGGCTGATAGAATACTATCAGCCAATCGGAATTCGAGGGACGCCATGTTGGATGACGCCACTTAAAGGAACCTTCATTCGTCGGGAGTCGCCAGAAGAAGAGGATGGATCCGCGTCGGCTGCTTCAAGATGGTCCTGCTCCGCGCCGGATGGATGAAGATAGAAGACGCCGCCTGGATGAACTTGTCTACCGGTCCGGATGTCCTCTTCTTGCCGGATAGGATGAAGACTTCGGACCCTCTTCTGGACGGATTGGTGATACCCGGCGTGGTGAAGATAAGGTAGGGAGATCTTCAGGGGCTTAGTGTTAGGTTTTTTAAGGGGGGTTTGGGTTAGATTAGGGGTATGTGGGTGGTGGGTTGTAATGTTGGGGAGGGGGGTATTGTATGTTTTTTTTAAATGCAAAAGAGCTCATGACTTTGGGGCATGCCCCGCAAAAGGCCCTTTTAAGGGCTGGTAAGGTAAAAGAGCTGTTAACTTTTTATTTTAGAATAGGGTAGGGCATTTTTTTATTTTGGGGGGCTTTGTTATTTTTTTAGGGGGCTTAGAGTAGGTGTAATTAGTTTAAAATTCTTGTAATCTTTTTTCATTTTTTGTAATTTAGTGTTTGTTTTTTTTTGTAATTTAGTTTAGTTGATTTAATTGTAGATAATTGTAGGTAGTTTAGTTAATTAATTTATTGATAGTGTAGTGTTAGGTTTAATTGTAACTTAGGTTAGGATTTATTTTAAAGGTAATTTTGTAATTATTTTAACTAGGTAGCTATTAAATAGTAAATAACTATTTAATAGCTATTGTACCTAGTTAAAATAAATACAAAGTTGCCTGTAAAATAAATATAAATCCTGTGGCGGCGAGGTCTGGTCGGCAGATTAGGGGTTAATAAGTGTAGGTAGGTAGCGGCGACGTTGGGGGGGGTAGATTAGTGGTTAATAAATATTATGTAGGTGTCCGCGATGTTAGGGGCAGCAGATTAGGGGTACATAGGGATAATGTAGGTTGCGGTGGTGTGCAGTCAGCAGATTAGGGGTTTAAAAATTTCATTATAGTGGCGGCGATGTGGGGGGACCTCGGTTTAGGGGTGCATAGGTAGTTTATGGGTGTTAGTGTACTTTAGAGCACAGTAGTTAAGAGCTTTATGAACCGGCATTAGCCCATAAAGCTCTTAACTTCTGACTTTTTTCTGCGGCTGGAGTCTTGTCGTTAGAGTTCTAACGCTCACTTCAGCCAAGACTCTAAATACCAGCGTTAGAAGGATCCCATTGAAAAGATAGGATACGCAATTGACGTAAGGGGATCTGCGGTATGGAAAACTCTTGGCTGGAAAGTGAGCGTTAGACCCTTTCCTGACTGACTCTAAATACCAGCGGGCGGCCAAAACCAGCGTTAGGACCCCTTAACGCTGGTTTGGACGGCTAACGCAAAACTCTAAATCTAGGTGTTAATTTTTCTGCCCCTTGAGCCAGCACTGCAATTTCAACAAATAATTTTCACGGCTGCTTTTGCTTGCGAAGTTGCGCTGCTAGCCTAAACCTGCCTGCCTACCTGTGCTCAGTGACAGGTGGAGCAGTGGAGTCACTCACTGCTGTGCTGTCTCTCTAAACGGGAACTGGGAAATCGTGAGGGGGATGCCTGGCACCTGACCAAATGACTGTCTGACACTGTCTCTAAAGTGAAGGAGCCACGTATGATGCCCACTAGACCGGTTTGGTTACGGTACACTAAGTGCACACTGAAGAGGTAGGAGGGGAGGGCAGGCGGAGGTCTGGGGGTGGGCAGAGAGCAGAGGTGATTGGTCATAAGAAGCGGTAGGCACGAGGCCCGTGCACTGACAGACTTGGAACAGAGTCAGAGAGCAGAATTTTCATAGTTTGCGCGCCTAAACCTTTTCTTTAGTGATTTATTTTTAGAGTGCTCTGTTTATCTTTCATTTGATGCTCTGCTGAGCCAGGGAGCAGCTCTAGGCATGAGCTTTATAATTAATGCAGTGCAGTTTACATATTTTGTATGTGTGTGTCTGAGTTTTTGTGTGTCTCAGTGTTTTTGTGAGTGTCTGCTTTCTGGGGGGGGGGGGTGACTGGGGGGGGGTGACAACTTACCTCACCGGTTGACACCAACCCTAGTGACGCCACTGAGGAAGGCAGAGATGTTTTAGCCTGAGAGCACTGAGGAACCTGTATGGTTATAGGATCTGCAGAGATGAGCGAATGTTCAGGAGTGATAAAAAATTAGGTAACTGAGAGACCTTTCAGTGTGAGAGGTTTAGTAGCTCTATTTTGCTTATGACCATTTTTAGAGGCCATCTTGAAACATGGAAGTATAAAGTTACACAGGCAAGTCCCAGAGAAGGTTAGAAGGTATTTTGTATTATCTAGGATCGTTCTCAAGAGGTAGTTAGTCCCCTGAGATAAATGCTAGAGGCAGTTCAGAAAAAGTTATACTCACAAGAGTGGATCAGAGAGCTTTAGAGTTCACTAGGAATAGTTGTACTATATTGGCACAAATTCACTATATCACATATTATAAAAAGTTATTAATATAGATTTTTGACTGTAGATAGATAGCTCAACCTGCTATTATAGAAGCATGGTATATATATATATATATATATATATATATATATATATATATATATACAGTTACCCACAGGTAGTGCAATTAGGTGTCAGGATTAAGTATACTCCTAGAGAGGAACCCCTGGTGAGATCCTGCAAAGACAGCAGCCATGTAAAATAGATAAATAATACCTTTAAAATGCAGCCAACAAAATCCTGAATGATTCTATGTGCCTGTATGGTAGTAGCCACAATGAAGATTCAAAATGTTGTGAGGTATTTTAAACTGTGAGGTTCCCTATGTGTATCAGAGTCAGTATGTTCTGTAGCAGCTCTTATCAGCTCTGTCTGTAAAATTCAGGTGTTCACCTCAGAAGAAAAGGGAGCAGACACTTCACACAGACGATATCTGGACATGGCTGTTATAGCACACAGCACCATGCATGAGAGGTACACAGCAGTCAGGGCAATCAGCCCCAAGACTCACAGGATAAAGCAGTAAAGATAAGTCTTCACATAATATGTTCTATGTATTTTTAAATATATCCTATATAATAAAAGGCCAGGTATGTTTGTCAGATGCAGTCATGCGCAGTAGAGACTGCGCGAGGACAAACATACCTGGCCTTGAGCAGCAGAGAGGATGAGCACCATAGTGGGGGGTGTGACCGGATAGAAGAGATGGGAGGGGGGCATGACCGGTGGGTGTGACAAGGGGCGTGGTTGGGTGCGCACATGAAGGAGGCGTGGTCAGCGGGGGCGTCCGTGATGGGGGTGTGGCCAGGTGGAAGCGGGCGTGGTCGAGAGATAGCGACAAAGAGGAAGGAGAAAGAGGAAACACAGGGAGGATAGAGAGCAACAGAGAGGGGGGGGAGCAAAAAGGGATGAGAGAGCAAAAGAGAGGGGAGAGAGAGCAAAAGAGAGGGAGAGAGGGCAAAAGAGGGGGGAGAGGAGAGAGAGCAAAAGAGGGGGAGAGAGGGCAAAAAAAGGGAGAGAGAGCAAAAGAGGGGGGAGAGGAGAGAGAGCAAAAGAGAAGCAGGGGAGAGCAAAATAGAGGGGGGGAGAGAGCAAAAGAGGGGGGAGAGAGAGCAAAAGAGGGGGAGAGAGAGCAAAAGAGGGGGAGAGAGAGCAGAAGAGAGGGGAGAGAGAGCAATATAGAGGGGAGAGAGGGGGAGAGAGAGCAAAAAAGGGGGGAGAGAGGGGGGAGAGAGAGAAAAAAGAGAGGGGGAGAGAGCAAAAGAGAAAGAAGGGGGAGAAAGCAAAAGAGGGGGAGAGAGAGCAAAAGAGGGGAGAGAAAGAGAAAAAAGGGGGGAGAGCAAAAGAGGGGGGGAGAGCAAAAGAGGGGGGAGAGAGAGCAAAAGAAATGGGAGAGATGGGAGGGGGGCTGTGACCGGCGGGTGTGACAAGGGTCGTGGTGGGGTGCGCACGTGAAGGGGGCGTGGTCGGCAGGCGCGTCCATGATGGGGGTGTGGCCATGTGGACGTGGGCGTGGACAAGAGATAGCGACAAAGAGGAAGGAGATAGAGTAAAAAGAGGGAGGAAAGAGAGCAAAAGAGAGGGGGAGCAAAAAAGGGGGGGTGAGGAGAGAGAGCCAAAGAGGGGGGAGAGGAGAGAGAGCAAAAGAGAGGGAGAGAGGGCAAAAGAGGGAGAGAGCAAAAGAGGGGGGGAGAGGAGAGAGAGCAAAAGAGGGGGAGAGAGGGCAAAAAAGGGAGAGAGAGAGAGAGAGCAAAAGAGGGGGGAGAGGAGAGAGAGCAAAAGAGAAGCAGGGGAGAGCAAAAGAGAGGGGGGAAGAGCAAAAGAGGGGGGAGAGAGCAAAAGAGAGGGGGAGAGAGAGCAAAAGAGGGGGAGAGAGAGCAGAAGAGAGGGAGAGAGAGCAAAAGAGAGGGGAAGAGAGAGCAAAAAAGGGGGGAGGGAGGGGGGAGAGAGAGAAAAAAGAGGGGGGGGAGAGCAAAAGAGGAAGAGGGGGAGAGAGTAAAAAAGGGGGATAGAGGGCAAAAGAGGGGGGAGAGCAAAAGAGGGGGAAGAGAAAGAGCAAAAGAGGGGAGAGAGAGCAAAAGAGGTGGGAGAAAGAGCAAAAGAGGGGGAAGAGAGAGCAAAAGAGGGGAGAGAGAGTGCAAAATATGGGGGAGAGAGAGCAAAAGAGGGGGGTAGAGAGAGCAAAAGAGGGGGTAGAGCAAAAGAGAGGGGGAGAGAGAGCAAAAGAGAGGGGGAGAGAGAGCAAAAGAGGGGGAAGAGAAAAAGCAAAAGAGAGGGGAGAGAGCAAAAGAGGGGGGAGAGAGAGCAAAAGAGGGGGGAGAGAAAGAGCAAAAGAGAGGGGAGAGAGCAAAAGAGAGGGGAGAGATAGCAAAAGAGGGGGGAGAGAGAGCAAAAGAGGGGAAGAGAGAGAAAAAGAGGGGGAGAGAGCAAAAGAGAGGGGGGAAAGAGAGAGCAAAATAGAGGGGGGGAGAGAGAGAACAAGGGGTAGGAACGCTGTACTGCAAAAAATGGCCCGTGTACACGGGCTTTAGGACTAGTATATATATAACTAGTATATATATTTATATATATATATATATATATATATATACCTTTATCTATACCTTTACCTATATATAAAGATATATATTTTACAAAATAATGATCATATATATAAATATATATTTAATAAATAGTACATTTTCTTCTATGTGAAGAACATTGGGATGAAAAATATGCAAATTGTGAATCAGGTTTAGCGCTGTAGGTCTAATGCAGTATTGGGTTAGCGCACTTGAAGACATTAAGGCACGTTATTTAAAAATATTATTAATAATTATAAAATAATATAGCTGTTCTAAACAATACACATGTATTCTAATGATTTTTTAAGAATCTCTTTAATAATTGTTAAAAAAACATTTTTATTTCTACACTATTATTATATTTTATATTTAAATAACACCTCTTAAAGGGACATTAAACTGTTTAATATCTAAAAAGTACAAAATAAGGACTTTATTTCTGCAATAGGTGTCATTAATCTTTTATTTGTAGTTTTTATTCTTTTTCAATTTCAAGGTTTCTAATTCGGAAAACCCACTGTATAACTAATTAATGCCATCCAATCACTGAGGGAAACCTAGGTTCTGTCTGAAGGAGCGTGCACAGACTCTACACATGCGCACTTTGAGACAGCTGTTGCATTATGTTAAGTCACTGGCTTCACTTGTAGCCGTTCCAGTTCCCATACCCTGCAGTCCTTAGTGTGTTACCAGAAGCTCACATGGTGCTGTATTAACTTTGTCTGAATTATTCATTTTTATTTTAAAATGTTCAATAAAATTTACATCAATGTCCTTATCAGAGCATTTTTTATGGAAGGGGGGAGCAGTAGTCACTCAACTCAAGTTCAACTGATTTCATCTAATGTGTAACTTGTCAGCTCCACTCCTACCTACAACTCGTGAGTCACTAATTTTATGACAAGACCGGAGGCTCCTACAAGTACAGAAAAAAGTAACATAGTATCTCTGAACAACCAATTAGATCACAGTATACGGTAATAAAGCCCAGCTCTGGACAATCCACTTCCTCTTTATTTACTGCTCCAGCAGCAAGGTGATGTAAACTTGTTTCCGATTGATTTCTCTACAACATTGAATTTATCTTCTCTAAGATACTTTATCTATTTTTCCCACCACTCATTCAATGAGAGTGGATTCCTTTTCTACTTTTTCCTTTTCTTAAAAACTTTTCTTATTATCTTATATATCTTTATATTTTCCTAACACTTTTCTGTGTCTTTTGTCTAACTGACTTCTCCGTTTTGCAAACCGCTTATACAGGGTATATTATCTATAATCGTTGGTGACATAGTGGAACGTTTATTACCTTACGTGTAAGATTGGAGATTTATCTTCTCGAGATCGCAGCCCGGGCGCTCTTTTTTACTGCCTTGCGGTACCCCGGCGGCCATCTTGGTAGAGGATCCTGTATACTAGCTTACGCTACACACGCAATGTCACACCATGTGACCGTGGCCATCTTGGATTCTATTTTCCACTATACCACCAACGATTAACGCTAACGGAATAATCCTTATTATTATTATTATTATATACTATATTTGGGCAATTTCATATTTAAATATGTATAAAAGATGTTTCTTACATGTACGGTGCAACATAGATTTGAGTGTTATATCTAAATAGAAACGGTGAATGAGTTGTGACACATATCATTATATCTGCAGATACAGATATAAGCACAAAAGCGCAATCCCTGTGAAATATTCTGAAAGGAAAACAAAAACTAAACGTATCCTTTTATACAAAAATATTAATAGAAGTGACTTTCTGTCATTTGGCGGTACTCTCTGAGCTCCCCAGCAGGCATAATACATTTATTTATATATCCCTTTATATCTTATTATCCTTAATATATAATAATCAGATATCATGTCTGATGATGATGAACAAACCCCTGTTGATATACAGTTGATGGTTAATACATCTGTATCACAAGCAGTATCCTCTGCTCTGGCAGACATTTCATCCATGGTGGAAAATATGATACAGGAGACCCTTGAGTCTCCAGCCTCGGCACAAAACCCCTCTGAATCCCCAGAGACCTCTAAAAAGCGTACTTCAAAAGCCAAACACCAAGCAGAACCCCCCTTACAAAAAGAAATAAGCTTGCCATAACCCCTACCCCTGGGGTAACAATAAGGGAAGAAAATGATAATAATACCTCTGAACCAAATAACCCTACATACTACCCTGACGGGTACCTATCAGAACATGAGTCATAGGAAGAATGGCCTAAAGAGCCACACAAAACACCCTGTCCCCATGATGACAGTAATAACTACCCTGCCCAAACCATTATAGACCCATTAGGTCAACCCATGCTTGACCCTGACCAAATAAGACACCCACGGTCATCTGAATGGTCCCCTTCACGAAATATAATGCAATTTCTACAAATTTGTTTAAGAAAGCCTCTATCTAACACCCCAAGGAATGGGCAGAATGCCAACGACCCATCCTCCCAGATAGGGAATCTTCCACCCCTGAATTTGATTCCACCATGGTGACCTTCCTTACCAGGGGTAGGAGAGACCTTAGAAGGGGCCTAGACAAATCACTTAGGCCCCATTACACAAATTTTACAGCTCGCTGACCAGGCGATGGTAACCTCACAACCCCTAGATCCTCAGCAGGTCAGAGAATGGGCCCAACAAACAATTTGCCTATTAGGCAACACTAATGTGGCACTCTCTACTGAGAGACGTAGGGCAGCACTTTCCAGGCTAGACCCTAAACTTGCCGATATGGCTAAAACAGAAGGTGGCTCCTCAGCCAAAGGCTTACTTTTAGGAGAATCCTTTATACGAGACTTGAATAGATTCATCCCTACCTTTACCTCCTTGGACAGGGCTCAGTCCAATGTATGCAGAGTGCTTTATAACAGTTTTTTTTTGCCAGGGCTGGTCGATTCAGGGGTCGTTCACCCAGCCGAGCAGCATTCAGAGGCTCCTTTCGCCAACCCTATGCCCTGCAAATCAGACCCTTGTTTCCTACCAGAGGTCGGTCCTTTTGAGCCAGAGGTCATCCACAAACCCCTCCAGTTACCACTAACCAAGGTGAGTCCTTTATTCCTACATGCTTCCCCAGTAGAGTTAGCGGGCAGACTTGCTCACTATTTCACAATGTGGAAGACTATAACCTCAGACCAGTGGGTTTTGCAAACAGTACTAGGATTCCACATGGAATTCTTTCAACTCCCGTCGCAACCCCTTCCACCCAACACAATCTCATTTTCTCATTCTATGCAGGAACTTATAAATATAGAAATAAAACAACTTCTCGAAAAAGGAGCTATAGAGCGAGCCTCATCACAAGGGTTTCTCAGCAATATGTTCCTGGTCAAAAAGGACGGAGGCTTTCACCCTGTCATGAATTTGAGAGCATTAAACCTATTCCTCAACTACCGCCATTTCAAAATGGAGGGCATACACCTCAGGGACACCCTGCAAGGGCATGATTAGATGGTTCATCTAGATTTAAAGGATGCCTACTTAACAGTTCCTATGCATCACGCATTCCGCCATTATCTTCAGTTCCTATGGAACGGGGATCTCTGGCAATTCACATGCCTCCCTTTTGGCCTCAGCTCAGCACCTTGGTGTTTCACCAAGATTATGAGACCGGTTGCAGCCTTTCTTCGGAGCAGGGGCATCAGACTCATCCTATATCTATATGACATCCTCATCTTAGCACAAGACAAGCACTTACTCCTCAAACATCTGGAGTTCACAACAAACCTTTTACAACACCTAGGTTTTGTGATCAATCATGACAAATCCCTCTTCTCCCCTGCCCAAACTCTAGAGTTTCAAGGTTTCACAGTTAATTCAGTGACAGCTAGATTGGCTCTCCCACAGGCCAAACTGATCACTATTCGGAAGGAATTCAGATCAGTTCTGAGAAAACCTCAATTACAATTACGACAACTTGCAAGGATCATAGGTCTTTTGTCCTCCATTCAAGCAATCTTACTGGGACCCTTATAGTACAGGGCCACTCAGAGGTTGAAACACTCTTACCTACACAAAGACCCCTCCTTTGCTCAACCAGTGACACTCTCTCCAGAGGTCAGACAGGAAATATCCTGGTGGCTTCACAAAATGGAAGCCTGAATTGGCAGGGCCATTTTCGGGTCCTCGCCGGACTTTATAATATAATCCGAAGCCTTATTGGTTGGATCGCTTCTTCAGACTTCCAAGCCACAGGGGGCAAATAGACACCGGAGGAGTCGTCACTCCATATCAATTGTCTGGAACTCATAGCAGGTTCATTTGCTATCCAATCCTTCAAGGATTCATTAACCAATTGTTATGTCCTCATCTGGATGGACAGCATTTTAGCTGTCCAGTATATCAACAAACTTGGAGACACCAGGTGGTCACTGACCCTATCGAATTTAACTCAGCAATTTTACCAATTTTGCTTCAAGAACAATATATCAGTAGTGGCGGAATATCTTCCGGGACAGTCCAATGTCGTAGCGGACTGGTTTTCCAGATACTGGAGAGATGCCAGCGACTGGAAACTAAACATGCAGATTTTTCTAAAAATTCTGACTCTCAGAGGACCTTTTTCCATAGACCTATTTGCGTCCCGCACCAACCACCAGTTCCCAACATATTTCAGTTGGTTACCAGACCCGGGAGCTCTAGTCACATTCTAGACAAATCCCTCTATCTCCTAGCTTGGACGGTTTCAGGGGTTCCTGGGACCCCTCAGCCCTTTCAGACACAGCTCAAGGTCTCCTCAGAGATTCCTGGGCCCCAGAAACTCGGCGGTCCTATCATGCCGCCTGGTCAGTCTGGGTCCATTGGTGCTTGGCAGAATGTACTGATCCCTTTTCAGTACCGCCGGTGATTATAGCAAACTTCCTCACTCATCTGTATGAACAAGGGAAAGCTTATCGAACAGTTAATCTCTTTCTTTCTGCCATATCAGTGGCTCACCTACCGATTAATGGTTTACCTGTCGGTAAGGACCCTCTCATCTCTCGTCTCCTCAATCTCATTATAATTCTCTTTGGGAGGTATCAAAACTTCTGTCCCTATTTCAATCTTGGCCGGACAACTCTTTGTTATCCATGAAACAATTGTCAGCTAAATTAGCTACCCTGCTCTGCCTTCTCTCCTTTAGATGAGCCTCCATTGTTCAGGCTATAGATGTGGATGGTTTCTCACTAGCTCCTTCAGGTCTACAGTTTTATATAAATAGACGTGCTAAAACCTTCTCTTCTTCTGTATCTTACCCTTATCTAGATTCAGAACCTCTGCTATGCATAGCAAGATGCCTTAAAGAATACTGTTCTCGTACAGCTCCCTTACGTAGATCAGGAACAGGCACTTTACTGATCTCTTATGTTCAGCCCTTTCGTCCCATATCGGTTCCTACGATTGCCAGATGATTACGCTGGTTCATGTCCCTAGCTCAGATTCCATCCTCCTTTGGCGCTCACTCAGTTAGAGGGGCGGCTGCCTTTAGGAAGGGTTGCTCTTTGCAAGACTTACTGGCTGCGGCAGACTGGTCTTCTGACTCTATATTTCGTACATTTTATTTTAAAACTATTTCTCAGGCTGCTTTGTCACTGTTAGATGGTTAAGCTTTAAAAAAGCAAAATAGGAGCCTCCTGTCTTGTCATAAAATATGGATTATGATAGCCTTGGTGACTCTATAGTCCCAGTTTTATTAAAGACAGGAGGCAAGTATTTTGCCCCCCCCCCTCTTGGGTAAATCACTATTTTCTCCCTCCTTATGTATATAAGTTAAAAAAAAGAAGTTATTTTGTGTTACTTTTATGCATTATTTGTTTTATTCTAGTATGAATAATCTGATTTGAGTTCAGGAAATCCTCCTGGGAGGTATCGGTTAAGGAATCCTATGTTCCGGTTCCGTTGGTGACCCGTTGGTCTTGTTATGTTCTGCAGCTCCTGAGGATTGGTTCGGTCCAGACCAGTAAAGAAAGAGGAAGTGGATTGTCCAGAGCCGAGCTTTATTACCATGTACTGTGATCTGATTAGTTGTTCAGTTATACTATGTTACTTTTTTCTGTACTTGTAATACTGCTGGAGTTTAGAAAGTAAATAAAGTAAAGCTAAATACTCGCCTCCTGTCTTTAATAAAACTGGGACTATAGAGTCACCAAGGCTATCATAATCCATATTGTCATTTCCCTTTATTATACAGATCCCCTCTGTAATGTGAGTAAGATTTTTGTCGTGCAGGGGGTCTGAAAAGGGGCTGGCTGCATAGTTTAATTTAGTCACTTAAGATTTGTTTATTTAGCCTTGCAGGGGGCTGATGAGGACCCGGCAGCACAACTGTTAGTTTTAGATAAGATTCATGCAGCTCCATGTCAGGATGAGACAGTGGGACATTCCTTTGTAGCTGCGTAGCTGGCGTGCTCCTCCTGTCAAGAAGAAATACTGCTTTGCTATGTTTGTGTAGATCGTTCAGGAGACTGCTCAGTTCCTCACACACTGACACATAATGAAAAAAGGGGCATGTCTTTAAACACACTGCAATACGAAAGACTTTGTATCCTCACAGGGGGTGTTAAAGGGGAGCCAGCAGCACAGAAGTTAGTCACTAAAGATTATTAAATACATTCTGAAGAAATCTTTAGTGACTAACATCTTTTTTCAGCATGTATGCATTGCAGAGCTTTTCTGTCACAACACAGCGCTATTATTATTAAGAGCTACTGTGCATGTGAAAGGGTACATGCTCAGCTGCTAATGAATATGCAGAAGCTCATTATAGGGTAATATGTGATTGGTGGGGGGCGTGACCAAGCCAAGGCCATGATGAGACGCATATCTTCTGAGCTCTGATATCAACTTGAATAACTAGATGTGTTATCTTAATTATTTCCATATAATTCTGCATTACAACCTCGACTATTTATTGGGGAGCTACTACTACATCAAGAAATATCACTTTTATTGAAAAATTCAAAGCAGAAGTTCCAAGCTGACTCAACTAAATTGGAAGACAGCGGCCTAACTCACGACAACATCCACCTACCCCCCCCCCCCGGTTAAAATATTAGCCGGGTAAAGCAGTGATCATCTACCACATTCATTCTAGGGGTGATCAGCCATTACCTAGCTATAACCATATCTACCTACACATGGAGAATGTCTTCCATTTACAAATACAGATACTCCTAAAAGATTTGGAGCATCGGATGTGCCAGAATTATGAGGATCTTACTTATACATTTTGCGCCTTGGAAAAAAAACAAAACATAATGGCATTTTTAAAGAGATGGAAGGTGTGAGTGAAAACCCACCATGTGCAGCCCCAACAATCATTTCTACTCTCAGATGGAACTTGGTTCAGCGACAATGGAGACGCCGAAAGAACAGGGAAGTATCCCCTCCGATAGAGAGCTCAGGAATTCTCCACTCACGCTCGTCTACCACACTTCTTCTCGATCTGTCTATCTACATGCAGAGACCTCTTTAGTTTCAACCTGTGATGGTGCGGCCGACCTCCAGGTGCGCAAGGAGGCTCTGGTTGGAGACATGAATAGCACGGTTCAATCTCCCACAGTACAGATTTGCGGCACTTGGTGCCATATAAAAAAAAAGCTATCTCCCGCAAAGCAGGGATCTCATTATCTCCCTCAATTCCAATGGCCTCAGGACTTAAATTGATGCCCACACATATGGCCCCCCAATAAATCATACGGATCTCTCTCTAGCTATCTACACAAGCCGGGACAGTTACCCAAGAGAGGTGTTGGCTGAAACATATTAACTGGTAAAAGTGTATTGTGGAATATCCGGTCACCTATTTGCAACGGACTTACCAGTTTGAACATTAGACAGCATTAAACCTTCTATTGAAACCACACTATAAACCTACTACTTTTTATGTCTCTTGCTACGCCATAGTTGATATAACTGGGTTCTCCTTGATGCCATTGTTTTTGCTACATAGCATGTTAAATCATAGATGGCTAGATTACGAGTTTTGCGGTATGAGTGAAAAAGCAGCGTTAAGGCTCTTTTTCACTACCGCTGGTATTACGAGTCTTGCAGGTTTAGCTGCACCGCACACTTTTTTGGCTGTAACGCAACATTCAATACCGCAGCTTTCAAAAAGTCCTTTTTCAATGGGACTTCCTTTGCGCCGGTATTACGAGTCTGCCTGGGAGGCCAAAAAGTGAGCGGTACAGCCAATACCGTCAAGATCCATACCGTATACTGAAAGTCAGTAGCTATGGCTTTTATGTTACAATGCCGTAACATAAAACTCGTAACTAAAGTGCTAAAAAGTACACTAACAGCCATAAACTACCTATTAACCCCTAAACCGAGGCCCTCCCGCATCGCAAACACTAAAATAAAATTATTAACCCCCTAATATGCCGCTCCGGACATCGCCACCACTATAATAAACATATTAACCCCTAATCTGCCGATCCCGACACCGCCGCCACCTACATTACACTTATTAACCCATAAACTGCCGTCCCTAACATCGCCGCCACCTACCTACATTTATTAACCCCTAATCTTCCGCCCCCAACGTCGCCGCCACTATACTATACCCCTAACCCTAAGTCTAACCCTAACCCTAACACCCACTAACTTTAATATATTTAAAATAAATCTAAATAAAACCTTCTATCATTAACTAAATAATTCCTATTTAAAACTAAATACTGTACCTATAAAATAAACCCTAAGCTAGCTACAATATAACTAATAGTTACATTGTATCTATCTTAGGTTTTATTTTTATTTCACAGCTAAGTTTGTATTTATTTTAACTCGGTAGACTAGTCAGTAAATAGTTATTAACTATAACTACCTAGCTAAAATAAATACAAATTTACCTGTAAAATAAAACCTGACCTGAGTTACAGTAACACCTAACCTTACACTACAATTAAATAAATTAAATTTATTAAATACAATTAACTAAATTACACACAAATAACAAACACTAAATTACACAAAATAAAAAATAAATTATCAAATATTTAAACTAATTACACCTAATCTAATAGCCCTATGAAAATAAAAAAGCCCCCCCCCCCAAATAAAAAAAACCCCTAGCCTACAATAAACTACCAATAGCCCTTAAAAGGACCTTTTGCGGGGCATTGCCCCAAAGAAATCAGCTCTTTTACCTGTAAAAAAAAATACAAACACCCCCCCAACAGTAAAACCCACCACCCACACAACTGTTCCAATCAGCCAATAGAATGCAAGCTCAATCCTATTGGCTAACTGGATCAGCTTATAGGATTGAAGCTCAATCCTATTGGCTGATTGCATCAGCCAATAGGAATTTTTCACCTTTAATTCCAATTGGCTGATAGAATTCTTCAGTCACCATCAGAAGAAGAGGATGCTCTGCGCCGGATGTCTTGAAGATGGAGCTGCTCCGCAACGGATGGATGAAGATAGAAGTTGCCGTCTGGATGAAGACTTCTGCCCGTCTGGAGGACCACTTCTTGCTGTTTGGATGAAGACTTCTCCCGGCTTCGTTGAGGACTTCTGCCCGCTTGGATAAAGACTTCTGCCGCTTCGTTGAGCATGGATGTCGGGTTTTCAAAAACTGTAAGTGGATCTTCGGGGGTTAGTGTTAGTTTTTTTTAAGGGTTTATTGGGTGGGTTTTATTTTTAGCTTAGGGACTTTGGGCAGAAAAGGAGCTAAATGCCCTTCTAAGGGCAATGCCCATACAAATGCCCTTTTCAGGGCAATAGGGAGCTTAGGTTTTTTTAGTTAGGTTTTTATTTGGGGAGTTAGGTTGTGTGGGTGGTGGGTTTTACTGTTGGGGGTGTTTGTATTTTTTATTTTACACGTAAAAAGCTGATTTCTTTGGGGCAATGCCCCGCAAAAGGCCCTTTTAAGGGCTATTGGTAGTTTATTGTAGGCTAGGGTTTTTTTTTTTATTTTGGGGGGGCTTTTTTATTTTTATAGGGCTATTAGATTAGGTGTATTTAGTTTAAATATTTGATCATTTCTTTTTTATTTTGTGTAATTCAGTGTTTGGTTTTTTTGTAACTTAGTTAATTGTATTTAATTAATGTAATTGATTTATTTGTTGTGTAATGTTAGGGGTTAGCGTAAGACAGGTTAGGTTTTATTTTACAGGTAAGTTTGTATTTATTTTAGCCAGGTAGTTAGTAAATAGTTAATAACTATTTACTAACTAGTCTACCTAGTTTAAATAAATACAAACCTGCCTGTGAAATAAAAATAAAACCTAAGATAGCTACAATGTAACTATTAGTTATATTGTAGCTAGCTTAGGGTTTATTTTATAGGTAAGTATTTAGTTTTAAATAAGAATTATTTTGGTAATAATAGAAATTTTTATTTAGATTTATTTTAATTATATTTAAGTTATGGGTGTTAGGGATAGACTTAGGGTTAGGTGTTAATAACTTTAGTATGGTGGCGCCGACGTTGGGGGTGGCAGATTAGGGGTTAATAAGTGTATGTAGGTGGCGGCGGTGTCGAGGGCGGCAGATTAGGGGTTAATAAGTGTAGGTAGGTGGCGGCGACATTGGGGGCGGCAGATTAGGGGTTAATAAGTGTATGTAGGTGGCGGTGGTGTCGAGGGCGGCAGATTAGGGGTTAATAAGTGTAATGTAGGTGTTGGCGATGTCAGGGGCAGCAGATTAGGGGTTAATGAGTGTAATGTAGGTTGCGGCGGTGGCGGGGCGGCAGATTAGGGGTTAATAAATATAATGTAGGTGTCTGCAATGTCGGGGGCGGCAGATTAGGGGTGTTTAGACTCAGGGTTTATGTTAGGGTGTTAGGTGTAAACATAACTTTTGTTTCCCCATAGGAATCAATGGGGCTGCGTTACGGAGCTTTACGCTGCTTTATTGCAGGTGTAAGGCTTTTTTTTCAGCCGGCTCTCCCCATTGATGTCTATGGGGAAATCGTGCACAAGTACATACGACAAGCTCACCGCAGCGCTGGTATTGGAGTGTGGTATGGAGCTCAATTTTGCTTTACGCTGCAATATTGCCTGCAAACGCCGGGTTTTTGTAAACCTGTAATAGCAGCGCTAGAGGGAGGTGAGCGGTGACAATAACTTGCAAGTTAGCACCGAGCCGCTCTTACCGCAAAACTCGTAATCTAGCCGATAGATATTTACAAGTTTGCATTAGCATTTTAGATATGTGTCTTTATATTTTGAATTTTTAATCTTGGCCTACACTTTTACACAATGGGAGACCTATTTAATTTGATTATGCATTTAGACAGCATAGGATTATAGCACATGCTGATTGCCATTTAAAGGGCCACTAAACCCAAAATCTTTCTTTCTTGATTCAGATAGAGAATAGAAATTTAAACAACATTACAATTTACTTCCATTATTTATTTTGCTTCATTTTTTAAATATCCTTAGTTGAAAAAAAGCAATGCACATGGTGAGCCAATCACACGAGGCTTCTATGTGCAGCAACCAATCAGCAGCTAGTGAGCATATCTAGATATGCTTTTCATCAAAGAATATCAAGAGAATAAAACAAATTAGATAATATAAGTAAATTAGAAAGATGTTTAAAATTGCATTCTCTTTCTAAATCATAAAAGAAAAAATGTGGGTGGCATGTCCCTTTAAGCTTTTATTACTAGCTGCTTATATAACTAGTTACAGTAAGGTGATTCAAATTACTATATATTGAAAATCTATATAGTTATGAATCTTAGAAGACTCTTTCCTTCCTTAATGCTACTTAATGCTTATCCAACCCACCTTAGCAGTTTTCAGATTGGTCTTAGTCTACAATTTCTGTATGATCATGTTATCCTTAAATCAGAAAAACCCTGCACAATAACTGTGTCCACTATTTTACCTATACAGTATGTACATCCCACTTTGTTCAAGTACCAAGCATATTGTTCTTGGATTCCCCTAACTACACCTCCAAATTCTAAATAGTCACCTACTACTTACAGTCAGTGAATACAGATTGCCCTCTTTTGTAGCTCTACACTACATAAGCCTATATGTTTTTCTCCCACATCAATTTTAGACACTTCATAGCCTCCTCCCCTATTATGGAAGTCCACATCTGTATTAGCTTTGCTCACCCACAAAACATAACGTTTCACTCTAGTTTATAATTGTCAATATGCTATGCTTTATTTAACATTTTCTTCATTAGTTATTTATCTAACGCAATAAGTAGTACATACTGCTTTTAAGCTATTGGGCCTCTATTCTAGTTTATATCACCTTCAAAACTCAGAAACACATTGCAGATTATTTTACTAGTTAGTTTATTGTTATACGCTATGTTTTATGTTATATCAGAATCTAATATATGAAAATATATGTCTTAAAACGTACATATGCTACAAGTGGTTCTTAATTATTTTAGCATACTTTATGTTTTCAATTGCCCAGAAATATATATCCTTTTGAATGACATTGGGTCCAATAGCTAAACTTGTATTTAATCATTATTATATATTTCTTCGAGTTATCTGACATATTAAGTACACATAGCTTGTTTTTCTACCAGTTGTCAACGAGTTTTCATTGTTAAATATCAGATGATAGTAATATTAAAATTGTAGTCCTAAGTGATGTTGTGTTGAACAAGATTGACATGCTCTGTTTCAAAGTGTCTCGGAGCTGTAAAAACACTAACCACGTCCCCCCCCCCCCCCCATATAGGATTTTTTTTATCATTATGTCACATAATTTTTATGTTACTGGTTTATTATTACGGTATATGTTCTTCAAACGTGACTCCATATCACTCACATATATCAAATCCTAAGCGGTGCTCATCCGCTGTTCACTATCAGCTACTATGAAACCCAAAAGTGGCTGCCAATCTGACTATCATATGTCTTTCAGTTTTTTCACCAAATTTATTTAAGCTATCCAATGTATAAAATAGAGGTTTGAGAAGCCTATTTATTGTCATTCATTGTTGTTTTCTTTTCTTTACAAATATCCATGTTTATTGAACAATGGTATACATGTCCTTACTGTTATAGGGCTGTCATTGTATGTTGTTTTCTTTTCTTTACAAATATCCATGTTTATTGAACAATGGTATACATGTCCTTACTGTTATAGGGCTACCATTGTATGTTGTTTTCTTTTCTTTACAATGTTTATTGAACAATGGTATACATGTCCTTACTGTTATAGGGCTACCATTGTATGTTGTTTTCTTTTCTTTACAATGTTTATTGAACAATGGTATACATGTCCTTACTGTTATAGGGCTACCATTGTATGTTGTTTTCTTTTCTTTACAATGTCTATTGAACAATGGTATACATGTCCTTACTGTTATAGGGCTATCATTGTATGTTGTTTTCTTTTCTTTACAATGTTTATTGAACAATGGTATACATGTCCTTACTGTTATAGGGCTACCATTGTATGTTGTTTTCTTTTCTTTACAATGTCTATTGAACAATGGTATACATGTCCTTACTGTTATAGGGCTACCATTGTATGTTGTTTTCTTTTCTTTACAATGTCTATTGAACAATGGTATACATGTCCTTACTGTTATAGGGCTACCATTGTATGTTGTTTTCTTTTCTTTACAATGTCTATTGAACAATGGTATACATGTCCTTACTGTTATAGGGCTGTCATTGTATGTTGTTTTCTTTTCTTTACAATGTTTATTGAACAATGGTATACATGTCCTTACTGTTATAGGGCTGTCATTGTATGTTGTTTTCTTTACAATGTTTATTGAACAATGGTATACATGTCCTTACTGTTATAGGGCTACCATTGTATGTTGTTTTGTTTTCTTTACAATGTCTATTGAACAATGGTATACATGTCCTTACTGTTATAGGGCTACCATTGTATGTTGTTTTGTTTTCTTTACAATGTCTATTGAACAATGGTAAGAAGAAAAAATGGGGTTTATTTAGCAGCGCTAAAAAAAGCTAGGAAATGATGATACCAATCTAATTTATGTTTTATACAATCTATTTTGTTTAAAAATTCTTATAACACATAAAAACAACAGCAAATGCTTTTCCTAATTAATAAAGGGACGTCTCCCTTATACAACACTTATAAAAACAGACTAGAACCATATAATCCTAGAATTTCAGGTATAAAGGAATTAATTCTATAGATAACATATGGCAAGCAACAAATTTCTAAGATAAATGGTGAATTAAATATTTAAAAGGCACAAATGTATCAATCCTAATAGCTTTACAGTTCTTCAGTAACAAATTCAGTTATAAAGTTACACAGTTACTTTCCTTGGACATATAATTGGCTCAGGTGTGCTGGATAGTTAAAAAGGCAAAAAACAGCCAATATTCTGATTTAGGTGCCAAAGCAATCGTGGTTAATGGAAATGGTTAATTTAACAGATGAATACCTTGATGTCTTTAAAGTTCAGTTTGCGGGTTTTAAAAAACGTAGTGCAAATTAGTGTAGAGGTACCTTAATCTGTCCTGGTTGCAACCGCTGATATTCTTCACTGTGAGGGATTCACAGACTGTTTGTTCCTGGTGCTTCTGATAAGTCACCTGACCTTCTCTTTGATTCAGAGGTCAGGGGTGATGATCCGTTCTGGTGATGTAGTTATCCTTTTTTTTGTTTTCCTTTCTTCTTATAGCCCAAATATTGTTTTCATCTGGGTTCCCTCAGACTTCTTAAGGTTTGAAGAAATCTTTGGTCAGTGTTTAGCAGTAACACCGTATTCCCTGAAGTTACCAAAGGTAGATTTTAACTTGCAGGGTCAGGAGAAAAGTTTAAAGTTGCAGGGTCACACAGCTTTGTGACAGTAGTAAATGAAGTTTAGTAGAGTGTAGCAGGTCCCATTCAACGCGTTTCACCCTTCTGGGCTTTATCAAGAATGCTTATCCTGCTAGCTTCTGGCTTTTTAAAGGTATGAATGTGTTTTGATTGGTTCCTTCATTTCCTTTTGATTTCTATCAACACCTGTGTGGCTTCCAATGTAAAGGTGGACTTTATTTAAGTTGGTAATGATTGTTTCTGTGTTGTTATTTAGTTACATGATACACAAGGAAGAGAACTTATCATTTCTGCTTTATTAGCATTCACACAATTCAACTTATATATTTCAATTCTAAAGTGCCTTTATTAGATAATATACATTTAGATCGTGCAAACTTAAAATTACCTAAACTGAAACGAAAATATAAGAATCAGAATTACCATTCCCATATCTAGAATTATTGTAAGTGGGTAAAAATTAATGATATATATATATTCCTTTTCAACAAAGGATAGTAAGTTCAACAATTTATAAATTTGTAACAATTTAAAAATGGACGAAACGAAAATATAAGAATCAGAATCATCATTCCCATATCTAGAATTATTGTTAGTGGGTAAATGTTAACGATATATACATATTCCTTTTCAACAAAGGATAGTAAGTTCAACAATTTATACATTTGTAACAATTTAAAAATGGACGAAACGAAAATATAAGAATCAGAATCATCATTCCCATATCTAGAATTATTGTTAGTGGGTAAAAATTAACGATATATACATATTCCTTTTCAACAAAGGATAGTAAGTTCAACAATTTATACATTTGTAACAATTTAAAAATGGACGAAACGAAAATATAAGAATCAGAATCATCATTCCCATATCTAGAATTATTGTTAGTGGGTAAAAATTAACGATATATACATATTCCTTTTCAACAAAGGATAGTAAGTTCAACAATTTATAAATTAACAATTTAAAAATGGATGTACAATTAAATCAGAAATTATCAATCCCATAACTAGAGTTATTGCTAGTGGGTAAAAATATGGCTTATTCAATTAATTTATTTATTTTAGGGGGATAAAAATTCCTTTTTAATTACTAGAAAAATGAATTTATATAGGGCTTGTACTATCTTTGCCCAAGATAAATTGAAATGTTATTGCTTATTTAATGTATGTGAGTATTTTCTATATAAGTGGCTGATTTAACCTGGAAAATGTTCGCATATTGTAAGAGACTTTTATAAGAAGGGGGAAATGTCTATCTCAGAGTTCAAGCCTCCAGGTTGGAGGGTATTCATTAGGTATATAATTTCAGCTTCTGCCTTTAGGAGTTTATTTTCCCAGTTTCCCCCTCTCCAGTCGGGGTGAACTTTTTTAATTCCCCAATATTTAAAATCTTTAAGGTTGTTGTTGTGTACTTCCCTAAAGTGGCGATAGATATAAGGGTCAAGGTTACCCCTATCTATGCAAGAGAGGTGCTCCCTTATCCTTTCACGGAGCATTCTGGTTGTTTCTCCTATGTAAATTTTTTTACATGAACATTGAATGGCGTAAATAACGCCTTTATCTTGACATCTAATTGTGTCTCTTATTTTGAAAGTAAAGTTTCCACTTTTTGATTTTAAAATCTTTTGTTTACTACTAAATTTACAGGCCCGGCATCTAAAACAGGGGAAAAAACCATTTAAAGGATTTCCGTCTAGGCACCTTTGAGTGTCTTTCTTCTTTATGCTTTTCAATTGACTGGGAGCTAGTAGGCTCTTCAAATTCTGTGCTTTCCTATATATTATTTTTGGGTTTTCCCCCACTTTTCCCCCTATGATGGGATCAGTTTGTACTAAGTGCCAATGTTTTTTTAAAACTCTTTGGATGTTTAGGTTGTCATGACTGAACTCAGTTATAAAGGGCACATTAATTTCATCTCGATTTTCTTTGATATCTTTTGTTTTATATTCTAAGAGGTCCCTCCTTACTTTCTTATCTACCTCTTGTTTAGCTTCATTGATTACTTCTGGACTATATTCTCTTTCTAAGAATTTCCTTTCTAAGATCTTTATTTGATCCTGATAATCTGTCATTCTTGAGCAATTCCGTTTAATTCTTAAATATTGCCCTTTAGGGACATTGTCTTTCCACTTTTTCATGTGGCAGCTGTTATAATGGATTAGATTATTGGCATCCACCTTTTTAAAATGTGTTTTGGTTATTAATTGGTTTTCTACAATTTCGATATCTAAGTCCAAGAAGGTGATTTGGCTTTTGCTATAGTTACTGGTAAAGGATAGTCCCATTTCATTTTTATTCATATCTGTCAGAATAGTGTTTAGATCAGTTTCACTACCCCCCCATATAAAGAACAGGTCATCTATGTATCTGCTATAGAGCACAAGATCCGCGCCCAGACTATGCCTAGGGAAGAAACCTTCCTCCCAATATCCCATAAAGAGATTGGCATAGCTGGGTGCGAATCTTGTGCCCATAGCTGTTCCCTTCTTTTGAATGTAAAATTTGTCCTCAAATGAGAAATAATTATGGCCTAGGATGAATTTTATTCCATCCTCTATGAATTTCTTTTGTTCCATACATAGTTTGTTGTCCCTATCTAGGGTATTTGAGATTGCCATCAGTCCCAAATCATGACTTATATTGGTGTAAAGCGACGAAACATCGCATGTCACTAATGTGTAGTGTGATTCCCACTTAATTACCTCTAATTTTTTCAAGATGTCAGTGGTATCCTTTAGGTAAGAGGGTAATTTTTTAACATAGCCCTGTAGGTATCCATCTATGTATTTCGAGAGGTTGGAGGTGAGGGAGTTAATACCCGATATTATGGGTCTACCGGGGGGATTATTTAGATTTTTATGAATCTTTGGTAAGAAATATAGAATTGGTATTTTTGGAAATTTTGTAAATAGAAAATCAAATTCTTTTTTATTTATAATTTGTTTTTCTCTTGCATCCTCTAATAATTTGGTTAGTTCACCCAGAAATTTCTTGGTTGGATTTAGTTTTAGTTCCTGATATGTATCCCCTTCATTAAGTAATCTTTGTGCTTCTTCTATATATTTATCTCTGTCCATGATTACAACCCCACCCCCTTTATCTGCCGGTTTAATTACTATGCTGGTATCATTTTGCAATTCTTTAAGAACTGTTCTTTCTTTGTAAGTTAAATTTTTTGGTATCTTATTGTTAGTTTTTATTTTCTTAATATCTTCCTGAACCAATTTTTCGAATAATTCAATATTCCTTCCTTTTTCATTTGTCGGATAAAAAGTGGATTTCGGTTTCATTTTTGAATGAATTACTTGTGGTATTACTATGTTACTATTTGAGGCCATAGGCGATATGGTGGGTGTCTCTTTTGGTTGTTGCCAATTTCTCTCTATTGGATCCCGTAGGAAATATTTTTTCAAGGTTAACTTCCTTACAAACTGGCTCACATGTATGTGTGTGTTGAATTTGTTTAATCTCGTAGAGGGAGCATAGCTAAGGCCTAAGTTTAACACTCTTTCTTCCTCTGTGGTTAAAGTTTTTTTACTAATATTGAAAATGCCACTTTTTTGTTGTATTTTTATTTCACTCTTTTTGTTTCCCTGTCTTTTTCTTTTTCCTCCTCTACATCCTCTCTTATTCTTTTTCTTATTCCCACTGGTGGGTCTTTTGAATGTTCTGTTTGTTTTGAAGTGCTGGGTCTTTGTGGGCTCATCTCTAAAAAATAATTCATGTTTTTTTGTTGTTCTTTCTCTTCTAATAGTGTAAATCTATTCGTGGTGTCTATTCTCCATTCTTTTTCAGGTTCTGTTTGTATTCGTGTGTTGTAATTATGTTCTCTATTATTTCTATATTCCCAATCTCTATTACGGTTGTTGTACCCCTGGTATCTTGGTTTATTGTCATTTGGCCAATAACTATATGCTATGTGGCCCCTTGGTTGGTTATGCTCTTCATAATAATCATCCTGTCTTCTATAGTGGTTATAGTTATGGTTCTCAAAAAAGTTACGATTTGTATGGGGTCTTCTATAGTCATTATAGCTTGGGTGTTCAGGTGGGTTTCTATTTGTATTTGTCATGTATTGTGGTCCCCTAGGTCTATAATAGTTTGTTCTGTAGTTTGATTTATATTGTTGAGGTCTGAATTCAGTAGTTTCCCTATAGTTTATCCTTTTTGGAGTTCTGTCATATGGTGTCCTATTTTCTTGATTTTGATCATTGTATTGATATGACTTGGATTGGTGATAAGGGGAATTGGAATAATTTTCCCTTATGGCATGTGCATTGTGTTTGTAATTACCTGTGTTACCCTCAAAATGTTGATTTTTCTGTCTCTCTTCCCTATTATTTATTTTCTCCTCTTCTCTGTTTGCAACTTCATTATAATCTTCCTTATCCCTCTTTAATTTTCTTATTTTAACCTCCTGTAATTCCATACTTAAATTGTCCAATTTTTTCATAATGTCTATCTGTGAATTTTTAAAGTCAACATTTTCTTTTTCATTACTTAATTTATTTTTTATGGTGATTATGTTCTTCTCAACTGTGTCAAGTGAATCTTCTCGTGATCTCTTTAAAATTTGTAATAGTGTTGTGGATGCATTTTTTAATGTCTCATCCCATTCCTTTTGGAATTTATCTTTTAATTCAAAAGTGCAATTTTTTCTCAACCTTAATCCTCTTGGTGCAATCCCTAAACTAATATATTTATCAAGAAACTTTAGTTCCATTTTTTGCTTTAATTCAGTCGTCATAAGTTTTTCTAATTCAAACATTATTTCAGTGATATTCAGATAGGGGCTTACTTTTATTCTTTCCTCATTCTCTACTATATCTTTGAGAGTTTTTTCTCTCCATGTGAAAATGTCATCTTCCACCTTTAGGCGCTCCTATCACACTACACATAAATACCTATTGTTCCCTCTTGGGGTGTTTTTAACACTCCAGACTAGTGAGCTGTCTTAAGATGGAAGATGACATTTTCACATGGAGAGAAAAAACTCTCAAAGATATAGTAGAGAATGAGGAAAGAATAAAAGTAAGCCCCTATCTGAATATCACTGAAATAATGTTTGAATTAGAAAAACTTATGACGACTGAATTAAAGCAAAAAATGGAACTAAAGTTTCTTGATAAATATATTAGTTTAGGGATTGCACCAAGAGGATTAAGGTTGAGAAAAAATTGCACTTTTGAATTAAAAGATAAATTCCAAAAGGAATGGGATGAGACATTAAAAAATGCATCCACAACACTATTACAAATTTTAAAGAGATCACGAGAAGATTCACTTGACACAGTTGAGAAGAACATAATCACCATAAAAAATAAATTAAGTAATGAAAAAGAAAATGTTGACTTTAAAAATTCACAGATAGACATTATGAAAAAATTGGACAATTTAAGTATGGAATTACAGGAGGTTAAAATAAGAAAATTAAAGAGGGATAAGGAAGATTATAATGAAGTTGCAAACAGAGAAGAGGAGAAAATAAATAATAGGGAAGAGAGACAGAAAAATCAACATTTTGAGGGTAACACAGGTAATTACAAACACAATGCACATGCCATAAGGGAAAATTATTCCAATTCCCCTTATCACCAATCCAAGTCATATCAATACAATGATCAAAATCAAGAAAATAGGACACCATATGACAGAACTCCAAAAAGGATAAACTATAGGGAAACTACTGAATTCAGACCTCAACAATATAAATCAAACTACAGAACAAACTATTATAGACCTAGGGGACCACAATACATGACAAATACAAATAGAAACCCACCTGAACACCCAAGCTATAATGACTATAGAAGACCCCATACAAATCGTAACTTTTTTGAGAACCATAACTATAACCACTATAGAAGACAGGATGATTATTATGAAGAGCATAACCAACCAAGGGGCCACATAGCATATAGTTATTGGCCAAATGACAATAAACCAAGATACCAGGGGTACAACAACCGTAATAGAGATTGGGAATATAGAAATAATAGAGAACATAATTACAACACACGAATACAAACAGAACCTGAAAAAGAATGGAGAATAGACACCACAAATAGATTTACACTATTAGAAGAGAAAGAACAACAAAAAAACATGAATTATTTTTTAGAGATGAGCCCACAAAGACCCAGCACTTCAAAACAAACAGAACATTCAAAAGACCCACCAGTGGGAATAAGAAAAAGAATAAGAGAGGATGTAGAGGAGGAAAAAGAAAAAGACAGGGAAACAAAAAGAGTGAAATAAAAATACAACAAAAAAGTGGCATTTTCAATATTAGTAAAAAAACTTTAACCACAGAGGAAGAAAGAGTGTTAAACTTAGGCCTTAGCTATGCTCCCTCTACGAGATTAAACAAATTCAACACACACATACATGTGAGCCAGTTTGTAAGGAAGTTAACCTTGAAAAAATATTTCCTACGGGATCCAATAGAGAGAAATTGGCAACAACCAAAAGAGACACCCACCATATCGCCTATGGCCTCAAATAGTAACATAGTAATACCACAAGTAATTCATTAAAAAATGAAACCGAAATCCACTTTTTATCCGACAAATGAAAAAGGAAGGAATATTGAATTATTCGAAAAATTGGTTCAGGAAGATATTAAGAAAATAAAAACTAACAATAAGATACCAAAAAATTTAACTTACAAAGAAAGAACAGTTCTTAAAGAATTGCAAAATGATACCAGCATAGTAATTAAACCGGCAGATAAAGGGGGTGGGGTTGTAATCATGGACAGAGATAAATATATAGAAGAAGCACAAAGATTACTTAATGAAGGGGATACATATCAGGAACTAAAACTAAATCCAACCAAGAAATTTCTGGGTGAACTAACCAAATTATTAGAGGATGCAAGAGAAAAACAAATTATAAATAAAAAAGAATTTGATTTTCTATTTACAAAATTTCCAAAAATACCAATTCTATATTTCTTACCAAAGATTCATAAAAATCTAAATAATCCCCCCGGTAGACCCATAATATCGGGTATTAACTCCCTCACCTCCAACCTCTCGAAATACATAGATGGATACCTACAGGGCTATGTTAAAAAATTACCCTCTTACCTAAAGGATACCACTGACATCTTGAAAAAATTAGAGGTAATTAAGTGGGAATCACACTACACATTAGTGACATGCGATGTTTCGTCGCTTTACACCAATATAAGTCATGATTTGGGACTGATGGCAATCTCAAATACCCTAGATAGGGACAACAAACTATGTATGGAACAAAAGAAATTCATAGAGGATGGAATAAAATTCATCCTAGGCCATAATTATTTCTCATTTGAGGACAAATTTTACATTCAAAAGAAGGGAACAGCTATGGGCACAAGATTCGCACCCAGCTATGCCAATCTCTTTATGGGATATTGGGAGGAAGGTTTCTTCCCTAGGCATAGTCTGGGCGCGGATCTTGTGCTCTATAGCAGATACATAGATGACCTGTTCTTTATATGGGGGGGTAGTGAAACTGATCTAAACACTATTCTGACAGATATGAATAAAAATGAAATGGGACTATCCTTTACCAGTAACTATAGCAAAAGCCAAATCACCTTCTTGGACTTAGATATCGAAATTTTAGAAAACCAATTAATAACCAAAACACATTTTAAAAAGGTGGATGCCAATAATCTAATCCATTATAACAGCTGCCACATGAAAAAGTGGAAAGACAATGTCCCTAAAGGGCAATATTTAAGAATTAAACGGAATTGCTCAAGAATGACAGATTATCAGGATCAAATAAAGATCTTAGAAAGGAAATTCTTAGAAAGAGAATATAGTCCAGAAGTAATCAATGAAGCTAAACAAGAGGTAGATAAGAAAGTAAGGAGGGACCTCTTAGAATATAAAACAAAAGATATCAAAGAAAATCGAGATGAAATTAATGTGCCCTTTATAACTGAGTTCAGTCATGACAACCTAAACATCCAAAGAGTTTTAAAAAAACATTGGCACTTAGTACAAACTGATCCCATCATAGGGGGAAAAGTGGGGGAAAACCCAAAAATAATATATAGGAAAGCACAGAATTTGAAGAGCCTACTAGCTCCCAGTCAATTGAAAAGCATAAAGAAGAAAGACACTCAAAGGTGCCTAGACGGAAATCCTTTAAATGGTTTTTTCCCCTGTTTTAGATGCCGGGCCTGTAAATTTAGTAGTAAACAAAAGATTTTAAAATCAAAAAGTGGAAACTTTACTTTCAAAATAAGAGACACAATTAGATGTCAAGATAAAGGCGTTATTTACGCCATTCAATGTTCATGTAAAAAAATTTACATAGGAGAAACAACCAGAATGCTCCGTGAAAGGATAAGGGAGCACCTCTCTTGCATAGATAGGGGTAACCTTGACCCTTATATCTATCGCCACTTTAGGGAAGTACACAACAACAACCTTAAAGATTTTAAATATTGGGGAATTAAAAAAGTTCACCCCGACTGGAGAGGGGGAAACTGGGAAAATAAACTCCTAAAGGCAGAAGCTGAAATTATATACCTAATGAATACCCTCCAACCTGGAGGCTTGAACTCTGAGATAGACATTTCCCCCTTCTTATAAAAGTCTCTTACAATATGCGAACATTTTCCAGGTTAAATCAGCCACTTATATAGAAAATACTCACATACATTAAATAAGCAATAACATTTCAATTTATCTTGGGCAAAGATAGTACAAGCCCTATATAAATTCATTTTTCTAGTAATTAAAAAGGAATTTTTATCCCCCTAAAATAAATAAATTAATTGAATAAGCCATATTTTTACCCACTAGCAATAACTCTAGTTATGGGATTGATAATTTCTGATTTAATTGTACATCCATTTTTAAATTGTTAATTTATAAATTGTTGAACTTACTATCCTTTGTTGAAAAGGAATATGTATATATCGTTAATTTTTACCCACTAACAATAATTCTAGATATGGGAATGATGATTCTGATTCTTATATTTTCGTTTCGTCCATTTTTAAATTGTTACAAATTTATAAATTGTTGAACTTACTATCCTTTGTTGAAAAGGAATATGTATATATCGTTAATTTTTACCCACTAACAATAATTCTAGATATGGGAATGATGATTCTGATTCTTATATTTTCGTTTCGTCCATTTTTAAATTGTTACAAATGTATAAATTGTTGAACTTACTATCCTTTGTTGAAAAGGAATATGTATATATCGTTAACATTTACCCACTAACAATAATTCTAGATATGGGAATGATGATTCTGATTCTTATATTTTCGTTTCGTCCATTTTTAAATTGTTACAAATTTATAAATTGTTGAACTTACTATCCTTTGTTGAAAAGGAATATATATATATCATTAATTTTTACCCACTTACAATAATTCTAGATATGGGAATGGTAATTCTGATTCTTATATTTTCGTTTCAGTTTAGGTAATTTTAAGTTTGCACGATCTAAATGTATATTATCTAATAAAGGCACTTTAGAATTGAAATATATAAGTTGAATTGTGTGAATGCTAATAAAGCAGAAATGATAAGTTCTCTTCCTTGTGTATCATGTAACTAAATAACAACACAGAAACAATCATTACCAACTTAAATAAAGTCCACCTTTACATTGGAAGCCACACAGGTGTTGATAGAAATCAAAAGGAAATGAAGGAACCAATCAAAACACATTCATACCTTTAAAAAGCCAGAAGCTAGCAGGATAAGCATTCTTGATAAAGCCCAGAAGGGTGAAACGCGTTGAATGGGACCTGCTACACTCTACTAAACTTCATTTACTACTGTCACAAAGCTGTGTGACCCTGCAACTTTAAACTTTTCTCCTGACCCTGCAAGTTAAAATCTACCTTTGGTAACTTCAGGGAATACGGTGTTACTGCTAAACACTGACCAAAGATTTCTTCAAACCTTAAGAAGTCTGAGGGAACCCAGATGAAAACAATATTTGGGCTATAAGAAGAAAGGAAAACAAAAAAAAGGATAACTACATCACCAGAACGGATCATCACCCCTGACCTCTGAATCAAAGAGAAGGTCAGGTGACTTATCAGAAGCACCAGGAACAAACAGTCTGTGAATCCCTCACAGTGAAGATAATCAGCGGTTGCAACCAGGACAGATTAAGGTACCTCTACACTAATTTGCACTACGTTTTTTAAAACACGCAAACTGAACTTTAAAGACATCAAGGTATTCATCTGTTAAATTAACCATTTCCATTAACCACGATTGCTTTGGCACCTAAATCAGAATATTGGCTGTTTTTTGCCTTTTTAACTATCCAGCACACCTGAGCCAATTATATGTCCAAGGAAAGTAACTGTGTAACTTTATAACTGAATTTGTTACTGAAGAACTGTAAAGCTATTAGGATTGATACATTTGTGCCTTTTAAATATTTAATTCACCATTTATCTTAGAAATTTGTTGCTTGCCATATGTTATCTATAGAATTAATTCCTTTATACCTGAAATTCTAGGATTATATGGTTCTAGTCTGTTTTTATAAGTGTTGTATAAGGGAGACGTCCCTTTATTAATTAGGAAAAGCATTTGCTGTTGTTTTTATGTGTTATAAGAATTTTTAAATAAAATAGATTGTATAAAACATAAATTAGATTGGTATCATCATTTCCTAGCTTTTTTTAGCGCTGCTAAATAAACCCCATTTTTTCTTCTTATCCACCATTTAGTTCTCTTTGAGGGAAGAACTTTTTTAGCAGCAGGAATCCACCTTTAGGCGCTCCTATCACACTACACATAAATACCTATTGAACAATGGTATACATGTCCTTACTGTTATAGGGCTACCATTGTATGTTGTTTTGTTTTCTTTACAATGTCTATTGAACAATGGTATACATGTCCTTACTGTTATAGGGCTACCATTGTATGTTGTTTTCTTTTCTTTACAATGTTTATTGAACAATGGTATACATGTCCTTACTGTTATAGGGCTACCATTGTATGTTGTTTTCTTTACAATGTCTATTGAACAATGGTATACATGTCCTTACTGTTATAGGGCTACCATTGTATGTTGTTTTGTTTTCTTTACAATGTCTATTGAACAATGGTATACATGTCCTTACTGTTATAGGGCTACCATTGTATGTTGTTTTCTTTTCTTTACAATATCTATTGAACAATGGTATACATGTCCTTACTGTTATAGGGCTACCATTGTATGTTGTTTTCTTTTCTTTACAATGTCTATTGAACAATGGTATACATGTCCTTACTGTTATAGGGCTACCATTGTATGTTGTTTTCTTTTCTTTACAATGTTTATTGAACAATGGTATACATGTCCTTACTGTTATAGGGCTACCATTTTATGTTGTTTTCTTTTCTTTACAATGTTTATTGAACAATGGTATACATGTCCTTACTGTTATAGGGCTACCATTGTATGTTGTTTTCTTTTCTTTACAATGTCTATTGAACAATGGTATACATGTCCTTACTGTTATAGGGCTGTCATTGTATGTTGTTTTGTTTTCTTTACAATGTTTATTGAACAATGGTATACATGTCCTTACTGTTATAGGGCTGTCATTGTATGTTGTTTTGTTTTCTTTACAATGTCTATTGAACAATGGTATACATGTCCTTACTGTTATAGGGCTATCATTGTATGTTGTTTTCTTTTCTTTACAATGTCTATTGAACAATGGTATACATGTCCTTACTGTTATAGGGCTGTCATTGTATGTTGTTTTCTTTACAATGTCTATTAAACAATGGTATACATGTCCTTACTGTTATAGGGCTACCATTGTATGTTGTTTTCTTTTCTTTACAATGTCTATTGAACAATGGTATACATGTCCTTACTGTTATAGGGCTACCATTGTATGTTGTTTTGTTTTCTTTACAATGTCTATTGAACAATGGTATACATGTCCTTACTGTTATAGGGCTACCATTGTATGTTGTTTTCTTTACAATGTCTATTGAACAATGGTATACATGTCCTTACTGTTATAGGGCTGTCATTGTATGTTGTTTTGTTTTCTTTACAATGTCTATTGAACAATGGTATACATGTCCTTACTGTTATAGGGCTATCATTGTATGTTGTTTTCTTTTCTTTACAATGTCTATTGAACAGTGGTATACATGTCCTTACTGTTATAGGGCTACCATTGTATGTTGTTTTCTTTTCTTTACATTGTTTATGGAACAATGGTATACATGTCCTTACTGTTATAGGGCTATCATTGTATGTTGTTTTCTTTTCTTTACAATGTTTATTGAACAATGGTATACATGTCCTTACTGTTATAGGGCTATCATTGTATGTTGTTTTCTTTTCTTTACAATGTTTATTGAACAATGGTATACATGTCCTTACTGTTATAGGGCTATCATTGTATGTTGTTTTCTTTTCTTTACAATGTTTATTGAACAGTGGTATACATGTCCTTACTGTTATAGGGCTACCATTGTATGTTGTTTTCTTTTCTTTACAATGTTTATTGAACAATGGTATACATGCCCTTACTGTTATAGGGCTACCATTGTATGTTGTTTTGTTTTCTTTACAATGTCTATTGAACAATGGTATACATGTCCTTACTGTTATAGGGCTGTCATTGTATGTTGTTTTCTTTACAATGTTTATGGAACAATGGTATACATGTCCCTACTGTTATAGGGCTGTCATTGTATGTTGTTTTCTTTTCTTTACAATGTCTATTGAACAGTGGTATACATGTCCTTACTGTTATAGGGCTATATCAGATGATAGTAATATTAAAATTGTAGTCCTAAGTGATGTTGTGTTGAACAAGATTGACATGCTCTGTTTCAAAGTGTCTCGGAGCTGTAAAAACACTAACCACGTCCCCCCCCCCCATATAGGATTTTTTTTATCATTATGTCACATAATTTTTATGTTACTGGTTTATTATTACGGTATATGTTCTTCAAACGTGACTCCATATCACTCACATATATCAAATCCTAAGCGGTGCTCATCCGCTGTTCACTATCAGCTACTATGAAACCCAAAAGTGGCTGCCAATCTGACTATCATATGTCTTTCAGTTTTTTCACCAAATTTATTTAAGCTATCCAATGTATAAAATAGAGGTTTGAGAAGCCTATTTATTGTCATTCATTGTTTTCTTTTCTTTACAAATATCCATGTTTATTGAACAATGGTATACATGTCCTTACTGTTATAGGGCTGTCATTGTATGTTGTTTTCTTTTCTTTACAAATATCCATGTTTATTGAACAATGGTATACATGTCCTTACTGTTATAGGGCTACCATTGTATGTTGTTTTCTTTTCTTTACAATGTTTATTGAACAATGGTATACATGTCCTTACTGTTATAGGGCTACCATTGTATGTTGTTTTCTTTTCTTTACAATGTCTATTGAACAATGGTATACATGTCCTTACTGTTATAGGGCTATCATTGTATGTTGTTTTCTTTTCTTTACAATGTTTATTGAACAATGGTATACATGTCCTTACTGTTATAGGGCTACCATTGTATGTTGTTTTCTTTTCTTTACAATGTCTATTGAACAATGGTATACATGTCCTTACTGTTATAGGGCTACCATTGTATGTTGTTTTCTTTACAATGTCTATTGAACAATGGTATACATGTCCTTACTGTTATAGGGCTACCATTGTATGTTGTTTTGTTTTCTTTACAATGTCTATTGAACAATGGTATACATGTCCTTACTGTTATAGGGCTACCATTGTATGTTGTTTTGTTTTCTTTACAATGTCTATTGAACAATGGTATACATGTCCTTACTGTTATAGGGCTACCATTGTATGTTGTTTTCTTTTCTTTACAATGTTTATTGAACAATGGTATACATGTCCTTACTGTTATAGGGCTACCATTGTATGTTGTTTTCTTTACAATGTCTATTGAACAATGGTATACATGTCCTTACTGTTATAGGGCTACCATTGTATGTTGTTTTGTTTTCTTTACAATGTCTATTGAACAATGGTATACATGTCCTTACTGTTATAGGGCTACCATTGTATGTTGTTTTCTTTTCTTTACAATATCTATTGAACAATGGTATACATGTCCTTACTGTTATAGGGCTACCATTGTATGTTGTTTTCTTTTCTTTATAATGTCTATTGAACAATGGTATACATGTCCTTACTGTTATAGGGCTACCATTGTATGTTGTTTTCTTTTCTTTACAATGTTTATTGAACAATGGTATACATGTCCTTACTGTTATAGGGCTACCATTTTATGTTGTTTTCTTTTCTTTACAATGTTTATTGAACAATGGTATACATGTCCTTACTGTTATAGGGCTACCATTGTATGTTGTTTTCTTTTCTTTACAATGTCTATTGAACAATGGTATACATGTCCTTACTGTTATAGGGCTGTCATTGTATGTTTTGTTTTCTTTACAATGTTTATTGAACAATGGTATACATGTCCTTACTGTTATAGGGCTGTCATTGTATGTTGTTTTGTTTTCTTTACAATGTCTATTGAACAATGGTATACATGTCCTTACTGTTATAGGGCTATCATTGTATGTTGTTTTCTTTTCTTTACAATGTCTATTGAACAATGGTATACATGTCCTTACTGTTATAGGGCTGTCATTGTATGTTGTTTTCTTTACAATGTCTATTAAACAATGGTATACATGTCCTTACTGTTATAGGGCTACCATTGTATGTTGTTTTCTTTTCTTTACAATGTCTATTGAACAATGGTATACATGTCCTTACTGTTATAGGGCTACCATTGTATGTTGTTTTGTTTTCTTTACAATGTCTATTGAACAATGGTATACATGTCCTTACTGTTATAGGGCTACCATTGTATGTTGTTTTCTTTACAATGTCTATTGAACAATGGTATACATGTCCTTACTGTTATAGGGCTCTCATTGTATGTTGTTTTGTTTTCTTTACAATGTCTATTGAACAATGGTATACATGTCCTTACTGTTATAGGGCTATCATTGTATGTTGTTTTCTTTTCTTTACAATGTCTATTGAACAGTGGTATACATGTCCTTACTGTTATAGGGCTACCATTGTATGTTTTCTTTTCTTTACATTGTTTATGGAACAATGGTATACATGTCCTTACTGTTATAGGGCTATCATTGTATGTTGTTTTCTTTTCTTTACAATGTTTATTGAACAATGGTATACATGTCCTTACTGTTATAGGGCTATCATTGTATGTTGTTTTCTTTTCTTTACAATGTTTATTGAACAGTGGTATACATGTCCTTACTGTTATAGGGCTACCATTGTATGTTGTTTTCTTTTCTTTACAATGTTTATTGAACAATGGTATACATGCCCTTACTGTTATAGGGCTACCATTGTATGTTGTTTTGTTTTCTTTACAATGTCTATTGAACAATGGTATACATGTCCTTACTGTTATAGGGCTGTCATTGTATGTTGTTTTCTTTACAATGTTTATGGAACAATGGTATACATGTCCCTACTGTTATAGGGCTGTCATTGTATGTTGTTTTGTTTTCTTTACAATGTCTATTGAACAATGGTATACATGTCCTTACTGTTATAGGGCTACCATTGTATGTTGTTTTCTTTTCTTTACAATGTTTATTGAACAATGGTATACATGTCCTTACTGTTATAGGGCTACCATTGTATGTTGTTTTCTTTTCTTTACAATGTCTATTGAACAATGGTATACATGTCCTTACTGTTATAGGGCTGTCATTGTATGTTGTTTTCTTTTCTTTACAATGTCTATTGAACAGTGGTATACATGTCCTTACTGTTATAGGGCTGTCATTGTATGTTGTTTTGTTTTCTTTACAATGTCTATTGAACAATGGTATACATGTCCTTACTATTATAGGGCTACCATTGTATGTTGTTTTCTTTACAATGTCTATTGAACAATGGTATACATGTCCTTACTGTTATAGGGCTGTCATTGTATGTTGTTTTCTTTTCTTTACAATGTTTATTGAACAATGGTATACATGTCCTTACTGTTATAGGGCTATCATTGTATGTTGTTTTCTTTACAATGTCTATTGAACAATGGTATACATGTCCTTACTGTTATAGGGCTATCATTGTATGTTGTTTTCTTTTCTTTACAATGTTTATTGAACAATGGTATACATGTCCTTACTGTTATAGGGCATTGTATGTTGTTTTGTTTTCTTTACAATGTTTATTGAACAATGGTATACATGTCCTTACTGTTATAGGGCATTGTATGTTGTTTTGTTTTCTTTACAATGTTTATTGAACAATGGTATACATGTCCTTACTGTTATAGGGCTACCATTGTATGTTGTTTTGTTTTCATTACAATGTTTATTGAACAATGGTATACATGTCCTTACTGTTATAGGGCTACCATTGTATGTTGTTTTCTTTTCTTTACAATGTTTATTGAACAATGGTATACATGTCCTTACTGTTATAGGGCTGTCATTGTATGTTGTTTTCTTTACAATGTCTATTGAACAATGGTATACATGTCCTTACTGTTATAGGGCTATCATTGTATGTTGTTTTGTTTTCTTTACAATGTCTATTGAACAATGGTATACATGTCCTTACTGTTATAAGGCTACCATTGTATGTTGTTTTCTTTACAATGTTTATGGAACAATGGTATACATGTCCTTACTGTTATAGGGCTGTCATTGTATGTTGTTTTGTTTTCTTTACAATGTTTATGGAACAATGGTATACATGTCCTTACTGTTATAGGGCTACCATTGTATGTTGTTTTCTTTTCTTTACAATGTTTATTGAACAATGGTATACATGTCCTTACTGTTATAGGGCTACCATTGTATGTTGTTTTCTTTTCTTTACAATGTCTATTGAACAATGGTATACATGTCCTTACTGTTATAGGGCTATCATTGTATGTTGTTTTCTTTTCTTTACAATGTTTATTGGACAATGGTATACATGTCCTTACTGTTATAGGGCTACCATTGTATGTTGTTTTCTTTTCTTTACAATGTTTATTGAACAGTGGTATACATGTCCTTACTGTTATAGGGCTACCATTGTATGTTGTTTTCTTTACAATGTCTATTGAACAATGGTATACATGTCCTTACTGTTATAGGGCTGTCATTGTATGTTGTTTTCTTTTCTTTACAATGTCTATTGAACAATGGTATACATGTCCTTACTGTTATAGGGCTGTCATTGTATGTTGTTTTCTTTTCTTTACAATGTCTATTAAACAATGGTATACATGTCCTTACTGTTATAGGGCTACCATTGTATGTTGTTTTCTTTTCTTTACAATGTTTATTGAACAATGGTATACATGTCCTTACTGTTATAGGGCTGTCATTGTATGTTGTTTTCTTTTCTTTACAATGTCTATTAAACAATGGTATACATGTCCTTACTGTTGTAGGGCTACCATTGTATGTTGTTTTCTTTTCTTTACAATGTTTATTGAACAATGGTATACATGTCCTTACTGTTATAGGGCAACCATTGTATGTTGTTTTCTTTTCTTTACAATGTTTATTGAACAATGGTATACATGTCCTTACTGTTATAGGGCTACCATTGTATGTTGTTTTCTTTTCTTTACAATGTCTATTGAACAATGGTATACATGTCCTTACTGTTATAGGGCTACCATTGTATGTTGTTTTGTTTTCTTTACAATGTTTATTGAACAATGGTATACATGTCCTTACTGTTATAGGGCTGTCATTGTATGTTGTTTTCTTTACAATGTCTATTGAACAATGGTATACATGTCCTTACCGTTATAGGGCTGTCATTGTATGTTGTTTTCTTTACAATGTCTATTGAACAATGGTATACATGTCCTTACTGTTATAGGGCTGTCATTGTATGTTGTTTTCTTTTCTTTACAATGTCTATTGAACAATGGTATACATGTCCTTACTGTTATAGGGCTACCATTGTATGTTGTTTTCTTTTCTTTACAATGTTTATTGAACAATGGTATACATGTCCTTACTGTTATAGGGCTATCATTGTATGTTGTTTTCTTTTCTTTACAATGTCTATGGAACAATGGTATACATGTCCTTACTGTTATAGGGCTACCATTGTATGTTGTTTTGTTTTCTTTACAATGTCTATTGAACAATGGTATACATGTCCTTACTGTTATAGGGCTACCATTGTATGTTGTTTTCTTTTCTTTACAATGTCTATTGAACAATGGTATACATGTCCTTACTGTTATAGGGCTGTCATTGTATGTTGTTTTCTTTTCTTTACAATGTTTATTGAACAATGGTATACATGTCCTTACTGTTATAGGGCTGTCATTGTATGTTTTCTTTTCTTTACAATATCTATTGAACAAAGGTATACATGTCCTTACTGTTATAGGGCTGTCATTGTATGTTGTTTTCTTTTCTTTACAATATCTATTGAACAATAGTATACATGTCCTTACTGTTATAGGGCTGTCATTGTATGTTGTTTTCTTTTCTTTACAATATCTATTGAACAATGGTATACATGTCCTTACTGTTATAAGGCTACCATTGTATGTTGTTTTCTTTTCTTTACAATGTTTATTGAACAATGGTATACATGTCCTTACTGTTATAGGGCTACCATTGTATGTTGTTTTCTTTTCTTTACAATGTTTATTGAACAATGGTATACATGTCCTTACTGTTATAGGGCTGTCATTGTATGTTGTTTTCTTTTCTTTACAATGTCTATTGAACAATGGTATACATGTCCTTACTGTTATAGGGCTATCATTGTATGCTGTTTTCTTTTCTTTACAATGTTTATTGAACAATGGTATACATGTCCTTACTGTTATAGAGCTATCATTGTATGCTGTTTTCTTTTCTTTACAATGTTTATTGAACAATGGTATACATGTCCTTACTGTTATAGGGCTATCATTGTATGCTGTTTTCTTTTCTTTACAATGTTTATTGAACAATGGTATACATGTCCTTACTGTTATAGGGCTACCATTGTATGTTGTTTTCTTTTCTTTACAATGTCTATTGAACAATGGTATACATGTCTTTACTGTTATAGGGCTGTCATTGTATGTTGTTTTCTTTTCTTTACAATGTTTATGGAACAATGGTATACATGTCCTTACTGTTATAGGGCTGTCATTGTATGTTGTTTTCTTTTCTTTACAATGTCTATTGAACAATGGTATACATGTCCTTACTGTTATAGGGCTACCATTGTATGTTGTTTTCTTTTCTTTACAATGTCTATTGAACAATGGTATACATGTCCTTACTGTTATAGGGCTACCATTGTATGTTGTTTTCTTTTCTTTACAATGTTTATTGAACAATGGTATACATGTCCTTACTGTTATAGGGCTACCATTGTATGTTGTTTTCTTTTCTTTACAATGTTTATGGAACAATGGTATACATGTCCTTACTGTTATAGGGCTATCATTGTATGTTGTTTTCTTTTCTTTACAATGTCTATTGAACAATGGTATACATGTCCTTACTGTTATAGGGCTACCATTGTATGTTGTTTTCTTTTCTTTACAATGTTTATTGAACAATGGTATACATGTCCTTACTGTTATAGGGCTATCATTGTATGTTGTTTTCTTTTCTTTACAATGTTTATTGAACAATGGTATACATGTCCTTACTGTTATAGGGCTATCATTGTATGCTGTTTTCTTTTCTTTACAATGTTTATTGAACAATGGTATACATGTCCTTACTGTTATAGGGCTATCATTGTATGTTGTTTTCTTTTCTTTACAATGTCTATTAAACAATGGTATACATGTCCTTACTGTTATAGGGCTACCATTGTATGTTGTTTTGTTTTCTTTACAATGTCTATTGAACAATGGTATACATGTCCTTACTGTTATAGGGCTACCATTGTATGTTGTTTTCTTTTCTTTACAATGTTTATTGAACAATGGTATACATGTCCTTACTGTTATAGGGCTACCATTGTATGTTGTTTTGTTTTCTTTACAATGTCTATTGAACAATGGTATACATGTCCTTACTGTTATAGGGCTATCATTGTATGTTGTTTTCTTTTCTTTACAATGTTTATGGAATAATGGTATACATGTCCTTACTGTTATAGGGCTGTCATTGTATGTTGTTTTCTTTTCTTTACAATGTCTATTGAACAATGGTATACATGTCTTTACTGTTATAGGGCTGTCATTGTATGTTGTTTTCTTTACAATGTCTATTGAACAATGGTATACATGTCTTTACTGTTATAGGGCTACCATTGTATGTTGTTTTCTTTACAATGTTTATTGAACAGTGGTATACATGTCCTTACTGTTATAGGGCATTGTATGTTGTTTTGTTTTCTTTACAATGTTTATTGAACAGTGGTATACATGTCTTTACTGTTATAGGGCTACCATTGTATGTTGTTTTCATCGCAACACCTCAATAAAAAAAAAAATATTAAAACAAATATGTGAATGGTGAAACAGTTTTGCTGACACGCCTACCTTTTATGAAGAATTGCTTGGTGCATACGTCATAGCAGTTAAAAAAATAAATTTTGGGGTAATATTTGTTAAAAATTATAATATAATTAAAAACATTTTTTTTTACATTATGCTTATTTAACTTTAAATTTTAAATTATTTACTGATCC
>NC_069508.1:212393352-212545852 GCF_027579735.1 Bombina bombina
TATTGCGTCTGTCACGGCTGCGGCCGCATTTTGGTCCGAGTCTCTGGAAGAGACTCTTGACTCAATAACTATAGATGAGATTTCAAATAAGCTTAAAACTCTTAAGCTAGCTAATTCATTTATTTCAGATGCCGTAGTACATTTAACTAAACATACGGCTAAGAATTCCGGATTCACCATTCAGGCACGTAGAGCACTGTGGCTAAAATCCTGGTCAGCTGATGTTACTTCTAAATCTAAATTACTTAACATACCTTTCAAAGGGCAGACCTTATTCGGGCCCGGGTTGAAAGAAATTATCGCTGACATTACAGGAGGTAAAGGCCATGCCCTGCCTCAAGACAGAGCCAAACCTAGGGCTAGACAGTCTAATTTTCGTGCCTTTCGTAACTTCAAGGCAGGAGCAGCATCAACTTCCTCTGCTCCAAACAGGAAGGAGCTGTTGCTCGCTACAGACAAGGCTGGAAACCTAACCAGTCCTGGAACAAGGGCAAGCAGGCCAGAAAACCTGCTGCTGCCCCTAAGACAGCATGAATTGAGGGCCCCCGATCCGGGAACGGATCTAGTGGGGGACAGACTTTCTCTCTTCGCCCAGGCTTGGGCAAGAGATGTCCAGGATCCCTGGGCGTTAGAGATCATATCTCAGGGATATCTTCTGGACTTCAAAATCTCTCCCCCAAAAGGGAGATTTCATCTTTCAAGGTTGTCAACAAACCAAATAAAGAAAGAGGCGTTTCTACGCTGTGTACAAGATCTTTTACTAATGGGAGTGATCCACCCGGTTCCGCGGTCGGAGCACGGACAGGGGTTTTACTCAAATCTGTTTGTGGTTCCCAAGAAAGAAGGAACCTTCAGACCAATCTTGGATTTAAAGATCCTAAACAAATTCCTAAGAGTTCCATAGTTCAAAATGGAAACTATTCGGACAATCTTACCCATGATCCAAAAGGGTCAGTACATGACCACAGTGGATTTAAAGGACGCTTACCTTCACATACCGATTCACAAAGATCACTACCGGTATCTAAGGTTTGCCTTCCTAGACAGGCATTACCAGTTTGTAGCTCTTCCATTCGGATTGGCTACGGCCCCAAGAATCTTCACAAAAGTTCTGGGCGCTCTTCTGGCGGTACTAAGACCGCGAGGAATTTCGGTGGCTCCGTACCTAGACGACATTCTGATACAAGCGTCAAGCTTTCAAACTGCCAAGTCTCATACAGAGTTAGTACTGGCATTTCTAAGGTCGCATGGGTGGAAGGTGAACGAAGAGAAGAGTTCTCTCTTTCCACTCACAAGAGTTCCCTTCTTGGGGACTCTTATAGATTCTGTAGAAATGAAGATCTACCTGACAGAAGACAGGTTAACAAAGCTTCAAAATGCTTGCCGTGTCCTTCATTCCATTCAACACCCGTCAGTGGCTCAATACATGGAGGTAATCGGCTTAATGGTAGCGGCAATGGACATAGTACCCTTTGCACGCCTACATCTCAGACCGCTGCAATTGTGCATGCTAAGTCAGTGGAATGGGGATTACTCAGATTTGTCCCCTACTCTGAATCTGGATCAAGAGACCAGAAATTCTCTTCTATGGTGGCTTTCTCGGCCACATCTGTCCAGGGGGATGCCATTCAGCAGGCCAGATTGGACAATTGTAACAACAGACGCCAGCCTACTAGGTTGGGGCGCTGTCTGGAATTCCCTGAAGGCTCAGGGATCATGGACTCAGGAGGAGAGTCTCCTTCCAATAAACATTCTGGAATTGAGAGCAGTTCTCAATGCCCTTCTGGCTTGGCCTCAGTTAACAACTCGGGGGTTCATCAGGTTTCAGTCGGACAACATCACGACTGTAGCCTACATCAACCATCAAGGAGGGACAAGAAGCTCCCTAGCGATGATGGAAGTATCAAAGATAATTCGCTGGGCAGAGTTTCACTCTTGCCACCTGTCAGCGATCCACATTCCAGGAGTGGAGAACTGGGAGGCGGATTTCCTAAGTCGTTAGACTTTTCATCCGGGGGAGTGGGAACTTCATCCGGAGGTCTTTGCCCAAATACTTCGACGTTGGGGCAAACCAGAGATAGATCTCATGGCGTCTCGCCAGAACGCCAAGCTTCCTTGTTACGGGTCCAGGTCCAGGGACCCGGGAGCGGTCCTGGTAGATGCTTTGACAGCACCTTGGACCTTTGGGATGGCCTATGTGTTTCCACCCTTCCCGATGCTTCCGCGATTGATTGCCAGGATCAAACAGGAGAGAGCATCGGTGATTCTAATAGCGCCTGCGTGGCCACGCAGGACCTGGTATGCAGATCTAGTGGACATGTCATCCTGTCCACCTTGGTCTCTGCCTCTGAGACAGGACCTTCTAATTCAGGGTCCTTTCAAACATCAAAATCTAATTTCTCTGAAGCTGACTGCTTGGAAATTGAACGCTTGATTTTATCAAAGCGTGGATTTTCAGAGTCAGTAATTGATACCTTAATACAGGCTAGGAAACCTGTTACCAGAAGGATTTACCATAAAATATGGCGTAAATACTTACATTGGTGCGAATCCCAGAGTTACTCATGGAGTAAGGTTAGGATTCCTAGGATATTGTCTTTTCTACAAGAAGGTTTAGAAAAGGGTTTATCTGCTAGTTCCTTAAAGGGACAGATCTCAGCTCTGTCCATTCTTTTACACAAGCGTCTGTCAGAAGTTCCAGACGTTCAGGCTTTTTGTCAGGCTTTGGCCAGGATTAAGCCTGTGTTTAAAACTGTTGCTCCACCATGGAGCTTAAATTTAGTTCTTAACGTTTTACAGGGTGTTCCGTTTGAACCCCTTCATTCCATTGATATCAAATTGTTATCTTGGAAAGTTCTGTTTTTAATGGCTATTTCCTCGGCTCGAAGAGTCTCTGAGTTATCGGCCTTACATTGTGATTCTCCTTATCTGATTTTTCATTCAGACAAGGTAGTTCTGCGTACTAAACCTGGGTTCTTACCTAAGGTAGTCACTAATAGGAATATCAATCAAGAGATTGTTGTTCCATCATTGTGTCCTAACCCTTCTTCAAAGAAGGAACGACTTCTACACAATCTGGATGTAGTTCGTGCCCTGAAATTTTATTTACAGGCAACTAAAGATTTTCGCCAAACTTCTTCCCTGTTTGTCGTTTATTCTGGACAGAGGAGAGGTCAAAAAGCTTCTGCTACCTCTCTCTCTTTTTGGCTTCGTAGCATAATACGTTTAGCCTATGAGACTGCTGGACAGCAGCCTCCTGAAAGAATTACAGCTCATTCTACTAGAGCTGTGGCTTCCACTTGGGCCTTTAAGAATGAGGCATCTGTTGAACAGATTTGCAAGGCTGCAACTTGGTCTTCTCTTCATACTTTTTCCAAATTTTACAAATTTGACACTTTTGCTTCTTCGGAGGCTGTTTTTGGGAGAAAGGTTCTTCAGGCAGTGGTCACTTCCGTATAAAGATCCTGCCTGTCCCTCCCCATCATCCGTGTACTTTAGCTTTGGTATTGGTATCCCAGAAGTAATGATGACCCGTGGACTGACTACACTTAACAGGAGAAAACATAATTTATGCTTACCTGATAAATTCCTTTCTCCTGTAGTGTAGTCAGTCCACGGCCCGCCCTGTTTTTTATGGCAGGTCTAAATTTTAAATTATACTCCAGTCACCACTGCACCCTATAGTTTCTCCTTTCTCGTTTGGTTCTCGGTCGAATGACTGGGTGTGACGTAGAGGGGAGGAGCTATATAGCAGCTCTGCTTGGGTGATCCTCTTGCACTTCCTGTTGGGGAGGAGTTAATATCCCAGAAGTAATGATGACCCGTGGACTGACTACACTACAGGAGAAAGGAATTTATCAGGTAAGCATAAATTATGTTATAAATATTATGTGTGTTTGTGTGTATATATATATATATATAAACATTATGTGTGTGTGTGTGTATATATATATATATATATATATATATATATATATATATATATATATATATATATATATATATATATATATATATAAACATTATGTGTGTGTATATATATATATATATATATATATATATATATACTACCTATTAACTCCTAAACCAAGCCCCCCCCCACACACACATTGCAAACACTTAAATTAAAAGTTTAACCCCTAATCTGCTTACCGGACATCGCTGCCACTGTAATAAATATATTAACCCCTAAAACGCTGCACTCCCGCCTCGCAAACACTAGTTACATTTTATTAACCCCTAATCTGCCGTCCCTAACATCGCCGACACCTATCTACATTTATTAACCCCTAATCTGCCTCCCCCAACATCGCTACTATACTACTATACTATATTAAATTTATTAACCCCTAAACCTAAGTCTAACCCTAAGTCTAACCCCCCCTAACTTAAATATAATTTAAATAAAACAAAATAAAATTACTACAATTAAATAAATGAATGCTATTTAAAACTAAATACTTACCTATAAAATAAACCCTAAGCTAGCTACAATATTTTCTCACTATTGAATTTTAAATGTATACATGAAAAAGCCATATAAGCATAAATATGCCAAGAATGATATTTCAAAAAGGCAGTTATAGCAATAAATATATCAATAATGAAGAATTTTGATTACATAATTCTATACATAGCCTCAAACTATTTCTAAGTTTCTTATTATTAATGTCTAGACCTGACTATTTATAATCTGGTCCAATGTTGCAATATAATAAACTTTGGTAGATATGATGTATGAAAAATGACACAGAGAAAATTCTTTCAAAGAGTCTTACAAAAGACCTTTTCAAAAATTCTCACCAAAAAAGGGAAACCTTTGTACTAGCACTGGCACGTGCAATTTGCTATATACTAAAATTGCATTGTCAAAATATGTTGATTAGGGCATTAAGGATGATACTAAAATGAATGTGGATCAAAATAAAATAACATCTGATTATTGAGGCAAAGCCTTTTGACCACAGATAAAGGTGAATTCAAAAAAAGGGAAAAAGAAAGAGACACAAAAAATTGCCATAACCCATACATAAATACTATGTTAATGTGAAAACATACACATGCATCAATATAGGTATTAAATATTGCAATAGTGATGAGCATTCCATTTAACAAATGCTATAAAATGTCATACATCCTCCATCAGACAACTCACATAAGATCATCCAAAAACTAATTATATTTATTCAACAAAGTAACTGATGTCCCATTCTTTGTTAAGACCATGGGGTGTTCTGGTATTAAGTTTCCATATCCAATAAAGCTCTTTTTCGGATAGTATGGTGTAAATGTTACCACTTCGAATAGGCCTTTTGCTACATCTATTACTTTTACTGTGAACTTGGGTTGATCTGTGAAATGTAGACCATTGAAGTGTCTTGCTACACTGGAATCCTTATTATAAGCGGCCCCTCTACCTCTGACTCTGTACCCCCCTAGATACAGTTCATGGAGATGCTACTGTTCAAAAGAGCAACGGTTGAGGGTATTGTTTTCTATTTATACCTGCAACTGAATAATGTCCATGTTATATACAGTCCAACATCCCATCTGTTCCTGTTAAATAGAGGAAGTAATCATTTGTGAGTCTAATTTCCTAACAAAACCCATCAAAGACAGCGTCAGGCAAAGATCATATAAAGACAAAGACAGTATAATCTATATGATTAAATAAAATTAACAGGCACCCACTATAACTACGGAGTAAGGACAATAACCACTAAAGGGATTTTCCTATCTCTCAGAGTGTAAAACTGCAACAAGAGATTATAAATGGATTACTAATATCAGATTTACATTCCTGGGAATGGTGCAAAAAGTCATTTATAGTTATACATGTTCATAGTACCCATTAAATAATGCAGCCAGTGATTTCCTTTAAACAAAACATAAATATCGCTTGGGGTTGAACATTTCTAGAGGAGTTTCAGGAAATGGATAAAGTCTGCTAGGAAAACACACAGTACAGAAAAAATGAGTTAAAGGGACACTGAAGCCAAAAAAAATCTTTTGTGATTCAGATAGAGCATGCAATTTTAAGCAACTTTCTAATTTACTCCTGTTATCAAATTGTCTTCATTTTCTTGGTATGTTTCTTTGAAAAGCAAGAATGTAAGTTTAGATGCCGGCCCATTTTAGGTGAACAACCTGGGTTGTCCTTGCTGATTGGACAGCACCTTTAAACAAGTGTTGTCCATGGTTCTGAACCCAAAATTTGCTGGCTCCTTAGCTGAGATGCCTTCTTTTCAAATAAAGATAGCAAGAGAATGAATAAAAATTCATAATAGAAGTAAATTAGAAAGTTGCTTACAATTACATTCTCTATCTGAATCATGAAAGAAAAAATTTGGGTTCAGTGTCCCTTTAATCTATTCATCTTGGTGCATTTGCTTTTAAGGTGGGTCTTTAAGAACGTGAAGTTATGTTTTGCCCATTTAATAGCCAATCAAATTTGCTTCTTTTAACCAAATTGAACACTAAAATTTATCATCAAATTACTAAATATTAAGGCAGTCAAAATGCATGAGAGAAACCTTAATCAGTGAGTTAATATGAGCTCTGGTACTGTTAAAAATCACATATTATGGTAAAAAACCAATGCAATGGACTTGTAATAATGCAAATAATACATTAAGGAAACAATATTAAAATGTATATTTATTTGGCAGTCATAGAAAACAAACCTCTTTATGTGTTTTGTCCAGAACTCACACCTTAGAGGTAAAATTAGATACTTTTACACTCTTCAAAAAAGTGACATATTTTATGTCCACCTTAAAAATCTATTTATTAGAAATAATTAGAATTACAGATTATTTTGGAATAGTTACAAACTAGAGAAGAAAACTTAAATCACTCCATTCTTGACACGTCAATCTGCTAACATGGTAGATAAAGTCAGTGTTACTTTGCAGGTATTTTTAGCAGCAGCGGGTATTGTATATTTATATCACTAAATGATTAAATGTTTCTGCTTTGCTTTTAAAATAATGTGTCAATTCAATTATTTCTCACAAACAAAGGGTAAGGTTTGATGTGCACCTAAAATATATTTCTCCCCTCCTTTTTAATATTTACATAAATTACATAAAAGGTGCACCAAGGTGGGACATTTATCTTCCATTCCACCTAACCATAGTAATAATTAGACATCTTTTCCTTTTTTTAGTATTCTTTAATTGTATGTAAAAAAGCTGTTCAAACTATGGTCAAAGGTTGTGTTTAATGTATAAATAGACAACATTTACAAGACAATAAGCAATTGCACACATATTTAAACACTTGGAACATCTTTATTTCCCTAAATATCTAAACAAATTCTTATATAATCATCATGATAGCCAAGTTTATATTACACTTTCATAAATCCCATCATTACTGTAATATTAATCCCATCATTACTGTACTATTAATCCCAGTATTAATGTACTATTAATCTCATCATTACTGTACTATTAATCCCAGTATTAATGTACTATTAATCTCATCATTACTGTATAATTAATCCCATAATTCCTGTACTATCAATCCCATCATTACTGTACAATTAATCCCATGATTACTGTACTATCAATCCCATCATTACTGTACTATTAATCCCATCATTCCTGTACTATAAATCCCATCATTACTGTACAATTAATCTCATCATTACTGTACTATTAATCACATCATTACTGTACTATTAATCTCATCATTACTGTACTATTAATCCCATCATTACTGTACTATCAATCCCATCATTACTGTACTATTAATCCCATCATTACTGTACTATTTATCTCATCATTACTGTACTATTAATCTCATCATTACTGTACTATTAATCCCATCATTACTGTACTATCAATCCCATCATTACTGTACTATTAATCCCATCATTACTGTACTATTAATCCCATCATTACTGTACTAGCAATCCCATCATTCCTATACTATCAATCCCATCATTACTGTAGTATTAATCCCATCATTCCTGTACTATTAATACCATCATTACACTGTACTATCAATCTCATCATTCCTGTACTATTAATCCCATCATTCCTGTACTATTAATCTCATCATTACTGTACTATTAATCCCATCATTTCTGTACTATTAATCTCATCATTACTGTACTATTAATCTCATAATTACTGTACTATTAATCCCATCATTACTGTACTATCAATCTCATCATTCCTGTACTATTAATCTCATCATTCCTGTACTATTAATCCCATCATTACTGTACTATTAATCCCATCATTACTGTACTATTAATGCCATCATTACTGTACTATTAATCCCATCATTACTGTACTATTAATCTCATCATTACTGTACTATTAATCCCATCATTACTATACTATCAATCTCATCATTCCTGTATTATCAATCTCATCATTCCTGTACTATTAATCCCATCATTACTGTACTATTAATCTCATCATTACTGTACTATTAATCTCATCATTACTGTACTATTAATCTCATCATTACTGTACTATTAATCCCATCATTACTGTACTATCAATCTCATAATTCCTGTACTATCAATCTCATCATTCCTGTACTATTAATCCCATCATTACTGTACTATTAATCCCATCATTCCTGTACTATTAATCCCATCATTCCTGTACTATTAATCCCATCATCCCTGTACTATTAATAGCATCATTACTGTACTATTAATCTCATCATTACTGTACTATTAATCCCATCATTACTATACTATCAATCTCATCATTCCTGTATTATCAATCTCATCATTCCTGTACTATTAATCCCATCATTACTGTACTATTAATCTCATCATTACTGTACTATTAATCTCATCATTACTGTACTATTAATCTCATCATTACTGTACTATCAATCTCATAATTCCTGTACTATCAATCTCATCATTCCTGTACTATTAATCCCATCATTACTGTACTATTAATCCCATCATTCCTGTACTATTAATCCCATCATTCCTGTACTATTAATCCCATCATCCCTGTACTATTAATAGTATCATTAATGTACTATTAATCCCAACATTCCTGTACTATTAATCTCATCATTACTGTACTATTAATCCCATCATTACTGTACAATCAATCTCATCATTACTGTACTATTAATCCCATCATTACTGTACTATTAATCCCATCATCCCTGTACTATTAATCCCATCATTACTGTACAATTAATACCATCATTACTGTACTATTAATCCCATCATTACCGTACAATTAATCTCATCATTACTGTACTATTAATACCATCATTACTGTACTATTAATCCCATCATTACTGTACTATTAATCCCATCATTACTGTACAATTAATCTCACCATTACTGTACTATTAATCCCATCATTACTGTACAATTAATCTCACCATTACTGTACTATTAATCCCATAATTACTGTACTATTCATCTCATCATTACTGTACTATTAATCCCATCATTCCTGTACTATTAATCCCATCATCCCTGTACTATTAATAGTATCATTAATGTACTATTAATCCCAACATTCCTGTACTATTAATCTCATCATTACTGTACTATTAATCCCATCATTACTGTACAATCAATCTCATCATTACTGTACTATTAATCCCATCATTACTGTACTATTAATCCCATCATCCCTGTACTATTAATCCCATCATTACTGTACAATTAATACCATCATTACTGTACTATTAATCCCATCATTACCGTACAATTAATCTCATCATTACTGTACTATTAATACCATCATTACTGTACTATTAATCCCATCATTACTGTACTATTAATCCCATCATTACTGTACAATTAATCTCACCATTACTGTACTATTAATCCCATCATTACTGTACAATTAATCTCACCATTACTGTACTATTAATCCCATAATTACTGTACTATTCATCTCATCATTACTGTACTATTAATACCATCATTACTGTACTATTAATCCCATCATTACTGTACTATTAATCCCATCATTACTGTTTTATTAATTAGGGTTGCACCGATACCGATAGTAGTATTGGTGCCGATACTTGTACTCGTGCAAATGCACCGATAATTAAACCAATACCTGCACTTCCTACCCATACTCTATCTTGTGGAGATTTTTCAAACTGCATGTTGCCATTTCATTTTAAGCTGTAGTGGAGACTCAACTAAAAATGGTTCACTTCTGTTCTTCCAATACAAATTGCTGTTGTATTGTATTATTGTAAGAGAGATCACTGTACCGTGTTCAGACAAACCCCTGAAGTACTGGGTAGTTAATAAACTGAGATTTCCAGCTCTGGCTAAAATGGCCCAAAATTATCTTTCTGCCCCATGCAGTAGTGCTGAAAGTGAGACTGTTCAGCTTAGCATTAAACGACATTACTGATAGCAGAAACAGACTTATAGCTGAACATACAGAGATGCTTCTGTTCCTTAAAAAGAACTTGCTACTAACTTTTCAAAAATTATTATAATTGATAGATTGCCTGTTATACTGCTAGTTCTTCTCTTGCATAATTATGCTCAAAACATACTGTACTCTGAGGAACATCCTTAGCTTATATAATTGCAGGAAGAGTGTTCATAGAAAAAATTAAGTTAATTCCTATGAACACACATTTTACAATAATAGGACTAGATTTAGATTACATTTGATATGTAAGCTTTACCAATGCTCTGTTCACATTTCCAACGCAATAGACTTTAATGGAGTTGCACATGCAATGAGCATTGGTAAAGCTTACCAGTCAAATGTAATCTAGCCCCTAGTGTTGTTCCCATGTTTAAACAGTGCACTGGTATATTTTTTACTGCATTGCACTTTTGGTTGGTTGTGATATTACATTTGTTATTTATTGTTGTTATTATGAATATATTTTAATGTAATATTTTTTATTTATAAACGTGTTCTGTGAAATTTCTTCAAGTTTTTACAACTTTGTGACAACAAGCAAATAAAACTGTTTTATTATTTCATAATATGTTTTGAGTTACAGTTCATAATTATAAAGAAGCTATCTTAAATCATTAGTCTGTATTGTGCTTGGGACACTGTCACATGACTTTAAAAAGTATTGGTAACTGGTATCGGCGAGTATTTAAAAAAAAGTATCGGTACTTGTACTCGGTCTTAAAAAATGGTATCGGTGCAACCCTACATTAATCCCATAACTACTGTACTATTAATCCCATCATTCCTGTACTATTAATCCCATCATTCCTGTAACTACCGCTGAAAGACTCAATTTGTGTAAACTAAGCTTTCTTTATCAAAGTAATTTCAGAAAATTAACCCTCCAAATCACTGTCCATTTGCTGGTATCCCTCCTGTTAATTTAAATTAGTTAATTTATTTTGAATTTAGTTAATTTATTTAATACATGTGGTTTTATTTCTATCATATGTTTCTTCTGTCCACAAATCAATAATTCAGATAATTTTCTTTTAAGAAATATATTTTAAACACACCATTGTAAATACTGTATAATACTAAGTGTGCTTTATTATATAATATATGGAATGTTTTTTTAAATATAAGCTATACCAGTGCATATTTATAGAGAATGACACATTCTGGGAAATTGAAACAATGGCTGGGAAATAACCAGATTTATGATTCAGAATGTATTCCTTTGTCAATCACAGTTCACATTTTCTAGAGACATTATTTCATCAGGGCACTAAGACCATGTAGAAAACAGAGGGTGGAGTTTGTCTACGTGAGAGACGTAACTGCCAGAAAATCTGTGTGGGCTGGAAAAGCTTTATTTACCGAAAGTAGAATCCTCCAGGCTACAACTTAATAGACTGGAATTCCCATAATGTATTGATTCAGCTGGGACTGATATATCACACACTGAAGAAGAGACCGCACTCCCTATAGAACATATGTATTCATGCAAATTGAAACAATCTATTGTAATACTCTGTAATAAACAAGGATACCTGCATTATATTGAGAGGTCACAAAAAACATATTTATAGTAATACAATGAAATGATCTATATTAATTCACTATAATAAACAAAACTGCTTATAGTCATTAAAGGGACAGAAGAGCAAAATTAACATTTTGTGATTCAAATAGAGCAAGTCGTTTTTTAATAAAAATCAAATTTAATTCAATAAAATTTGCATTTATTATCTTGGTATTCTTTGCAGAAGAGTAAATTTAGGTCATGAATGTATAATTTTGACTTTACTGTCCCTTTAAGAACAGTATGGTACAACTTTTTTTTGTGGAATACCTGATCACAACTCATGTACAAACTTGTAACTGTGTGTGTATCACTGTTTGCAAAAAGGGACTCTGCTTTCAATGCAAAGTACTGAGATGAAACATTTCTCATAACCATAAATTTATATTTAAAGGGACATTGTACACTAGAGTTTTCTTTGCATAAATGTTTTGTAGATGATCCATTTATACAGCCCATCTGGGAGTGTTTTTGTAAAAATATCTAGTTTTGCTTATTGTTAAATAATATTGTGATGATTTTCAAACTTCTAATCAAGCCCTGACGTTTTAGATTTATACTGCTGTCTACAAATTCCTGCTTGCTCCTGTTTGTGTAATGGGTCTTTTCATATGCAGGAGAGGATCTGCTTTCTCAGCCTATTTCAGTGGGTGTTGCAGTCTAAACTCATCAACAGAACAGTGCTACATTGGGAGCTTCAAGATACTTTTTAAAAAAGGTTTTACACTGGATTTTTAGATCAGTATCTGTGCATATTCTTCTTTATAGTAGTGTCAATTACATGCAGTTATATGACAATTAGTGTATACTGTATATTTATATCAGTATCTGTACATATTCTGTATAGTAGTGTCTATTACATGCAGTTATATGACAATTAGTGTATACTGTATATTTATATCAGTATCTGTACACATTCTGTATAGTAGTGTCTATTACATGCAGTTAAATGACAATTAGTGTATACTGTATATTTATATCAGTATCTGTACATATTCTGTATAGTAGTGTCTATTACATGCAGTTATATGACAATTAGTATATACTGTATATTTATATCAGTATCTGTACATATTCTGTATAGTAGTGTCTATTACATACAGTTATATGACAATTAGTGTATACTGTATATTTATATCAGTATCTGTACATATCCTGTATAGTAGTGTATGTTACATGCAGTTATATGACAATTAGTATATACTGTATATTTATATCAGTATCTGTACATATTATGTATAGTAGTGTCTATTACATGCAGTTATATGTAATTAGTGTATACTGTATATTGATATCAGTATCTGTACATATTCTGTATAGTAGAGTCTATTACATGCAGTTATATGACAATTAGTGTATACTGTATATGTATATCAGTAGCTGTACATATTCTTCTTTATAGTAGTGTCTATTATATGCCGTTATATGAAAACTGGTGTATACTGTCCCTTTTAGGATTCATGAGAAAATTACTTGTAAGTTTCATCTTACACAATACTGGTTGCGCATTGTTTTATGTGTAGAGTCAGAGTGGCTGGTATGTGACAATACCGCCCCCATCTGGCTGTTTCCCGCAGAGCACCCTTCAGGCACGGGACTGATAAACTAATATCCTGGTATATGTTTTTTATGTATCGTAGAGTGGGTGCATCTATCTCTGTTTATCCCAAACATGGAAATAAACTGCACTGACAAGCTGGACTGGGTACACATCCCATGCCACTGGCAAAAATCACATTTGAATTTCTTGTTTCAGGCAGTGACAAGATTGCTGAGTGTAGTTTTAGAGGAAACGATCAGTACAATATTATTATGAATTAGCCAGCACTGTTTCACGGATTTTGGATAAAATAGTAGAGTTTTTTACACTATGGAAACTGTGGATAATGTATAGTGAGAGTAGACAGAAATTTAGCTCCTAGGGACGAATAAAGGTTCTGCGTGTCATAGTCAAATTTGAAACCATTATAATTGGGGAGGTTAAAAATGATTTATATAGCAGGTTATAAAGAATGTAATTGGACATCACCCCTCTGGAAAGAGATTAGGTAGGTAATTGCATTGAATGAACCTCTAGCCCAGTAGTATTTATGTATATTAATAGCTGTTATCAGTGCCGCAAGTCGATTAAGTTCGAGGTTGTGCGCTATACAAGTATCCAATTATTACTATTATAAATGGTAACATGACTTGTTGATATATCCCCCTCCTTTTTTTCTAACTATATTTTGCAAATTATCTCAGATAATACGTTTTTATTTATTAAAGGGACAGTCAACACCAAAATTGTTTAAAAAGATAGATAACACCTTTACTACCCATTCCCCAGTTTTGCACAACCAACATGGTTCTATAAAAGGGACAATCTAGTCAAAATTGGTTTCCACATAGATGCATTTCAATTTTCAATAGAAGCATTTTTGTTACATACATTTATTAGCAAAGATGCTTCTAATAAAAGCTATAGCCGTTTATTACTCTAAAATTACAGCATTTTCCAGCCAAACGATCAAATTCGTACTTATTTGGTACCTAGGTTTCAATACGTTGCTGTATTAATGACCCCAGAGGCAGAACAGGACAATTAAGGCCTGCAGTGGCGGTAATCTCGCAGGCAGCGTCACCCCCTGGTTACCCGGGGTATTTCCCCAGAACTGATAATACATCGTACCTGACATAACAGTCTAGACCTCGCACAGCATTTATTACCTGCTGGATCGATTATCTGCACAGCAGACTTATACCACTGAGGATAATGCCGCACTCAGATATTGCCACGTGCGTCACTGACTTTTCTAACAATTCAGAACGCAATCTACAACTCCTTATAAAAAATTTGAAAATGTCAAATCTGAAGAAAAAACAATCCAAAGGCTTACAATTTACCAGTCTGACCCAGTCTTTCAGATAGTTAAGATCGACCAGCCTGAGCCAGCAATAGGTAACTTTTCACAGCCACATAACACGTTGGCAACAAAGGCCCCGCAGTCCAAGCCGACTGCCATTTACCAGACAAATAAAAGCGGTTTCAATCTTGGGTAAAGTAAATCTTTACAAAATGCTTATTGTTCCCAAAATCCTATATCCATGTAGAATGCTCCCCCTCCTTATTAAAAAACAGTATCTCTGGTGCTTTAATCGCACACTAAGATATTTTCTGTGGAGTGGGAGGAAACCTAGAATAAAACTAGAGTCACTATACCAACCATATATGGGAGGAGGCTTAGCTTTGCCCAATGTGGAATGATATAATCTAGCAGTCTTATTAAAACTTCCAATAGACTGGCTATTTCAATTATTTAAACTTTCTGATAGATATCTAGAGGAAAAGATTTCTTCTCCACAATCTATGGGGTTTATAGTACACAAAACAAATAACATTTTGGGAAAAAAAATGTTAACCATCCCTTATTTAAAGATATTTTATGTGCATGGAGAAAAACCATGAGGTTACTTGGCCAATCGACCATTATTTCTAAATTGTTACCCATTCAAGGCAATTACTTTTTTCCGTTAGGCAATTTAGCTAATATATTTAGCTCTTGGTCACCCTCTAAAGTTCTCGTCATTGCAGAGTTTTTTGATTTTAAGGCTAAGAGATTGTATAATTTTTTAGAATTTCAAAATATCTTTCCTAAAGCTCAGAATAATCACAAGTTCTATTTTTTGCAAGTAAAAAATTATGTGCACAAATTACTCTATTTCCTCAGATTTGTTTACATCATCCGTTATTGGACCATATTAATCCTGAAAAATGCTCACTATCCTCTATATATAGAATACTAAGAACTGCGGAGGAAGGAAAAAACATTCCACAATTAAGGTTGTACTGGGAAAATATATTAGCCCCCCCGGATCTCTCAAACCAATTTGCCAGAAGTTTAAAAACAACGCTGTTGTTAACACATTCAGCATATTTAAGGGAAACTCAGATTAGAAATTTTGGCATAAAGTGACTTACTTTCTCTCACAAATGATAGGCCTCAAAGTAACCTTTTCAATCAAATCTATAATATTACTGTCTCCCTGTACTTCATGGGGGAGTAAAGATACATTTATCTTAACGACCATATTAAACCTTAGAAAACTTCTGTTTATTAATTGGACTAAACCCCAAGTCCCTTCAGTTAAGGAAGCAAAAAATGTTCTAACCAATACTGCTTTAGTGGCGGCTCACGATTATAGGTTAGAGAAAAAGAAGGATAACTCATATATAAAGATCTGGAGGGACTTTGTTTTAAGCCAAGATTAAACCTTTATTAACCGCATAGAAAAAATCCTTAACACTCAATTATAAAAAGGTGGCCATGTGGGGGGGGGGGGTGAGAGGAAAATTATAGTCAACTCTAAGGGAGGGGGGAGGAGGAAGGAGGGGTGGAAAGTATTTTCTTCTTTTTTTTGTTTGTTTGTTTGTTTGTATGTTTGTTTGTATGTTTGTTTGTATGTTTGTTTGTATGTTTGTTTGTATGTTTGTTTGTATGTTTGTTTGTTTGTATGTTTGTTTGTATGTTTGTTTGTATGTTTGTTTGTATGTTTGTTTGTTTGTTTGTTTGTTTGTATGTTTGTTTGTATGTTTGTTTGTATGTTTGTTTGTATGTTTGTTTGTATGTTTGTTTGTATGTATGTTTGTTTGTATGTTTGTTTGTATGTTTGTTTGTATGTTTGTTTGTTTGTTTGTTTGTATGTTTGTTTGTATGTTTGTTTGTATGTTTGTTTGTATGTTTGTTTGTATGTTTGTTTGTTTGTATGTTTGTATGTCTTGGTTTGTTTTGCTATATCCTCCTTGTCACAATTTTGCTAAATCGATTTGAGAAACCTCTTTGGCCCACTTGTATTTAATAATAGCCATTGATATACTCTTTAGATACATATGGGTATCCTATGTTGAATCTATTTTGCATTGTTGAATTTTCTTTTCATTAATAAAATTTATAAAAAATAAATAAAAAAAAAGCGGGTGTGAAAGCAACACTGAAGCATGAAGCAGCACTCCATCTCCTAATAACGGATCCTTCAAATATGGAATACACTACCCTGCAATCTGTAACGGAACTTACAAGGGTGCCAACTTTTCACCAGCTGACAAAAATGGATCCCGCTACCATGCTTACCTACACACGAGTGGAGGAACCTATCTAATACACAAATGAAGAGGGGTCACACTGGAACAGCAAGGCTGCCCGTGCAGATGGGTCAGTCCTTAGATCTGGATCAGCCACCCTGGGGGCTTGAGGGGGACCTCCGGGAGACCATAACCACAGAGACAGCACAACCCTTACTTCACATTAGCGGTCCGGGAGGTGCCCCAGACTGCACAAAGTATGAAGAAATAACAGCTACAACACAAAATCCTGTAAGGGATTCATGCCTCACAGCGATATTAGATCGTTTGGATATTATTTATTTATATATTTATTTATTGCTATCTCATATATGTCTCCGCATATAAATGCGACACGTATATTTCGCCCGCTATTTTTACTCCCATAAACTAACATAGAACCATGTCGCAAGTCGGTATCACATATTCAGCGCAAGAATTACGCAGGGGAGCATGGAGAAATTTTACTCCATTTTCACCTCGCCACACATAGGCAGACGCAGCAAATCTTGCGCAGAATATGTATGCACTGTAACTCCCTGTAAGTCTTAACAAACACCTAACGCATGTGCAATATCTACCTGTCCACCGCCATCCACCCACCGCAGTAACTAAATAAAATGTATTAACCCCTTAATCCGCCAACCCCCACATCTTAAAGTACATACTAACGTTTTTAACCCCTAATCCGCCATTCACTCACATTGCAATCTAACAAAGTGATTAACCCCTAATCCACCATTCACCCACATCGCAATATACCTAATAAAGTGATTAACCCCTAATCCACCATTCACCCACATCGCAATCTAACAAAGTGATTAACCCCTAATGCACCATTCACCCACATCGCAATCTAACAAAGTGATTAACCCCTAATCCACCATTCACCCACATCGCATTCTAACAAAGTGAATAACCCCTAATCCACCATTCACCCACATCACAATCTAACAAAGTGATTCACCCCTAATCCACCATTCACCCACATCACAATCTAACAAAGTGATTCACCCCTAATCCACCATTCACCCACATCGCAATCTAACAAAGTGATTAACCTCTAATCCGCCATTCACCCTCATCGCAATCTAACAAAGTGATTAACCCCTAATCCGCCATTCACTCACATCGCAATCTAACAAAGTGATTAACCCCTAATCCGCCATTCACCCACATCACAATCTAACAAAGTGATTAATCCCTAATCCGCCATTCACTCACATCGCAATCTAACAAAGTGATTAACCCCTAATCTGCCATTCACCCACATCGCAATCTACCTAACAAAGTGATTAACCCCTAATCCGCCATTCACCCTCATCGCAATCTAACTAATAAAGTGATTAACCAATAATCCGCAATTCACCCACAACACAAATAAGATAATGAAAGTATTAATCCCTAAACCGCCAACCACCTACAACATCAAATACCTAATTACACTATTAATCCCTAAACCGCCAACCCCCCCAACGCAAAGTATCAATCTAATCACTATGCCCCCTAACCTAACACCCCCTAACTTAAGCCCAAATAAACTACCATTACCGAAAATAAAAAAAGACTATCTCCATAAAAAAAAATAATTAGCAAAATAAAAATATCCTAACTTCCTATTAAAATAAAAAAAGAAACCTAAGATTACATAAAAAAAGAAAATCTAACATTACCAAAAATAAAAAAATCTAAGATTACAAAAAATAATAAAGCAAAATAAAAAAATAAACCTAATCTAATATCCCTATAAAAACAAAAAAGCCACCTCAAAATAAAAACACCCCCTAATCTAACACTAAACTACCAAAAACCCTTTAAAAGGCCTTTTGTAGGCCATTGCCCTAAAGCGATCAGCTCTTTAACTTTTATAAATTATTGGCTGAATTTTTTAAATCAGTCAATAGGATGAGAGCTGCTTAAATCCTATTGGCTGTTCAAATCAGCCAATAGGATTTAAACAGCTCTCATCCTAATGGCTGATTTAAAAAATTTCAGCCAATAGGAATTCAAGGTACCCCAATATAAAACGGGTACCTTGCATTCAATCTTCAGTGTGCGGCGACAATCGCATGAAGAAGATCCTGCACGCTGGATGTCTCCGTGGCTGCCACTCCTGCTCCACGCCACCTTCGCCCCGCACCGCCTTCGCTCCATGCCGCCTTCGCTCCAGATGAAGAAAGAAGATGTCCCCTTGCTGGATCAAGATGAAGCTGCCTGGAAGAAGACCTTCACCGCCGTACTTCAGGAATGATGAGTACCTATTTCGGAATTAGGTTTTGTTTTTATATTTTTTTGGGTGTTTTTTTTTAGATTAGGGCTTTTTTATTTTAATGGGCAGCAAAAGAGCTGATTGCCCTTTTAAGATCAATGCCCATACAAATGCCCCTTTAGGGACAATGGGTAGCTTAGGTTTTTTTAGAGTTAGGTTTTTCTATTTTGAGGGGTTGGGTGGGTTTACTTTTAGGGGTTAATTTTTAATTATTAAAAGTAAAAGAGCTAATCACTTTTAAGGACTATTGGTAGTTAAGTGTAAGATTAGGGGGTGTTTTTATTTTGGGGTGGCTTTCTTGTTTTTATAGGGGTATTAGATTATGTTTAATCTTTTTTTATTTTGGATAATTATTTTTGTTATCTTAGATTTTTTTATTTTTGGTAATATTAGATTTTCTTTTTTTATGTAATCTTAAGTTTCTTGTTTTATTTTTACTGTAATGTTAGTTTTTTTATTTTAATGAGAAGAAAACATTTTTTTAAGGGAGATATTTTTTATTTATTTTTGATAACGGTAGTCTATTTGGGGTTAAGTTTGGGGGAGTTATGTTAGGGGGCTTAGTGATTAGATTGATACTTTTTGTTGTGGGGGGTTGGCAGTTTAGGGGTTATTAGTGTGATTAGGTAGTTGGCGTTGTGGGGGATTTGCGGTTTTGGGGTTAATACTTTAATTATCTTATTTGTGTTGTGGGTGAATGGGGGATTAGGGGTTATTCACTTTATTAGTTAGATTGCAATGTGGGTGAATGGTGGATTAGGGGTTAATCACCTTATCAGTAAGATTGGGATGTGGGGGGTTGGCAATTTAGTGGTTAATAACTGTATTAGGTAGATTGCGATATGGGGATTAGCGGTTTAGTGGTTAATAACTGTATTAGGTAGATTGCGATATGGGGGATTGGCGGTTTAGTGGTTAATAACTGTATTAGGTAGATTGCGATGTGGAGGGTTGGCAGATTAGGGGTTAATACTTTTGTTAGTAGTTGCGATGTGGGGGGATGGCAGTTTAGAGGTTAATACAGGGTTTTGACATGTCGGGTTAATTTTTGAGAGGCGGGTTAGACTTTTTTTACGGGTGATTTAACTTTTTTTTGTTATTTACTTAGGTGCCAGCAGATCATATACTGCCGTAAGTCACTGGCGACTCCAGCAATTTTCTGAACATCGCCATTTTATATGACTTACAGCAGTTTATCATCTGACGGCACCGTATGTGTGATTCACGCGATGTGCGAGGTGAATTTACGGGCGACGCGGGTTTCAGCAGTTGTGCTGAAACCTACGCCGCATATGTAATCTCACACCAGATTTGATCAATAAATGTGTGTGGCCTCTAAAGCACAATAAATACATACCCTTTATACATTAGATATATAGCCCGCGAAGTTGTGCACAACACAGCACTAATTGGCTAAAATGCAAGTCAATAGATAATAATAAATAGCTATGTGATCTGGGGGCTGTTAGAAGAGGCTCAGATACAAAGTAAACACAGATGTGAAACAGATATTAATATAATTGTGTTGTTTATGCAAAATTGGGGAATGGGTAGTAAAGGCGTTATCTATCTTTTTAAACAATGCAAATTTTGGAGTTGACTGTCCCTTTATGGAATATAATGATGTGTGTTTCGTTTTTTCTTTTTCTCTATTGATTACTATAATTCATGACATTATGTCCTTTTTGGAAAGTCATTTAGAACTTGTCAATAAAGATTGTTTCAATAAGAAAATATAACAAAACACCCATCACTCACTTTGATGCACACAGCTAAGCAAAAAGTATAACATTAAGATTTTGTTACAGCATTTTGTGTAATTGTGATAGTCCAGGTTAAGCTGACTACTTACCTGACCCTTCTTAGTGTGGGTTATAGCAGTATTAAACCTTTTTACACAGCCATACGGCTAGATCACGAGTCTTGCGCTTTAAAAATCAGCGTTGAGAGGTCCCAACGCTGCTTTTTAATGCCCGCTGGTAGTACGAGTCTGGCAGGTACAGGTGTACGGCTCACTTTTCTTCCACAACTTGAACATACCGCAAATCCCCTTACGTCAATTGCGTATCCTATTTTTGTAATGGGATTTGCCTAACACCGGTATTACGAGTCTTGGAAGAAGACCTAAGTCTAACCCTAAGTCTAACCCCCCTAACTTAAATATAATTTAAATTAAATGAAATAAATTTAACATAATTAAATAAATTAATCCTATTTAAAACTAAATACTTACCGATAAAATAAACCCTAAGATAGCTACAATATAACTAATAGTTACATTGTAGCTAGCTTAGGGTTTATATTTATTTTACCCGTAAGTTAGTATTTATTTTAACTAGGTACAATAGTTATTAAATAGTTATTAACTATTTAATAACTACATAGCTATAATAAAGACAAAATTACCTGTAAAATAAATCCTAACCTAAGTTACAATTACACCTAACACTACACTATCATTAAACTAATTACCTAAACTACCTACAATTAATTACAATTAAATTAAATAAACTAAATTACGAAAAACAACAAACACTAAATTACAGAAAATAAAAAAAGAATTACAAGAATTTTAAACTAATTACACCTAATCTAATCCCCCTAATAAAATAAAAAAGCCCACCAAAATAAAAAAATTTCCCTACCATATACTAAATTACAAATAGCCCTTAAAAGGGCCTTTTGAGGGGCATTGCCCCAAAGTAATCAGCTCTTTTACCTGTAAAAAACAAAATACAATACCTCCCCAACATTACAACCCACCACCCACACACCCCTACTCTAAAAGCCACCCAATCCCCCCTTAAAAAAACCTAACACTAACCCCCTGAAGATCACCTTACCTTGAGTTGTCTTCACCCAGCCGGGCACAAGTGGTCCTCCATAGGGCAGAAGTCTTCATCCGATCGGGGCAGAAGAGGTCCTCCAGACGGTAGAAATCTTTATCCAGGCAGAGCGGGTCCATCTTCAATCCAGCTGACGCGGAGCATCCTCTTCAAACGAAGTCCTAACGAAGAATGAAGGTTCCTTTAAATGACGTCATCCAAGATGGCGTCCCTTGAATTCCGATTGGCTGATAGAATCCTATCAGCCAATCGGAATTAAGGTAGGAAAAATCCTATTGGCTGATGTAATCAGCCAATCGGATTGAAGTTCAATCCGAATGGCTGATCCAATCAGCCAATAGGATTGACCTCACATTCTATTGGCTGTTCCAGCGCTGGTATTGAGGGGAGATGTGGAGCAAAATTTTGCTCAACGCTCATTTTTCTGAGGCTAACGCTGGCTTGCAGAAAACCCGTAATACCAGCGTTGTTTAAAGGGAGCAGTAAGAAAAAAAGGAGCGTTAGCACCGCACAGCCTTATCAACAAAACTCGTGATCTAGCCGATTGTTTGCACACTTTCGGCTTGATTTAGAGTTTTGTCGGTAACGACCCGCATATCTAATGCTGGCTTTTTTTCCCCCGCACCTTTTAAATACCGCTGGTATTTAGAGTTCACAGAAGGGCTGCGTTATGCTCCAAAAAGGGAGTGTATAGCATATTTACCGCCACTGCAACTCTCAATACCAGCGGTGCTTACGGACGCGGCCAGCTTCAAAAACGTGCTCGTGCACGATTCCCCCATAGGAAACAATGGGGCAGTTTGAGCTGAAAAAAAAACCTAACACCTGCAAAAAAGCAGCTTTCAGCTCCTAACGCAGCCCCATTGTTTTCTATGGGGAAACACTTCCTATGTCTGCACCTAACACTCTAACATGAACGCCGAGTCTAAACACCCCTAACCTTACACTTATTAACCCCTAATCCACCGCCCCCGCTATCGCTGACCCCTGCATATTATTATTAACCCCTAATCTGCCGCTCCGTACACCGCCGCAACCTACGTTATCCCTATGTACCCCTAATCTGCTGCCCCTAACACCGCCGACCCCTATATTATATTTATTAACCCCTAATCTGCCGCCCCCAACGTTGCCGCTACCTACCTACACTTATTAACCCCTAATCTGCCGACCGGACCTCACCGCTACTATAATAAAGTTATTAACCCCTAATCCGCCTCATTCCCGCCTCAATAACCCTATAATAAATAGTATTAACCCCTAATCTGCCCTCCCTAACATCGCCGACACCTAACTTCAAGTATTAACCCCTAATCTGCCGACCGGACCTCACCGCTACTCTAATAAATTTATTAAACCCTAAAGCTAAGTCTAACCTTAACCCTAACACCCCCCTAAATTAAATCTAATTTTAATCTAACGAAATAAATTAACTCTTATTAAATAAATTATTCCTATTTAAAGCTAAATACTTACCTGTAAAATAAACTCTAATATAGCTACAATATAAATTATAATTATATTGTAGCTATTTTAGGATTAATATTTATTTTACAGGCAACTTTGTAATTATTTTAACCAGGTACAATAGCTATTAAATAGTTCATAACTATTTAATAGCTACCTAGTTAAAATAATTACAAAATTACCTGTAAAATAAATCCTAACCTAAGTTACAATTAAACCTAACACTACACTATCAATAAATTAATTAAATAAAATACCTACAATTATCTACAATTAAACCGAACACTACACTATCAATAAATTAATTAAATACAATACCTACAAATAAATACAATTAAATAAACTAACTAAAGTACAAAAAATAAAAAAGAACTAAGTTGCAAAAAATAAAAAAATATTTACAAACATTAGAAAAATATTACAACAATTTAAAACTAATTACACCTACTCTAAGCCCCCTAATAAAATAACAAAGCCCCCCAAAATAAAAAAAATGCCTTACCAGCCCTTAAAAGGGCCCTTTGCGGGGCATGCCCCAAAGAATTCAGCTCTTTTGCCTGTAAAAAAAACCCATACAATACACCCCCAACATTACAACCAACCACCCACATACCCCTAATCTAACCCAAACCCCCCTTAAATAAACCTAACACTAAGCCCCTGAAGATCTCCCTACCTTGTCTTCACCACACCGGGTTCACCAATCGGTCCAGAAGAGCCTCCGAAGAGCTGAAGTCTTGATCCAAGCGGCGGCTAAAGAATTCCATCTTCGGGCAGAAGTCTTCATCCTATCCGGGCAGAAGAGTAGATCCGGACCGGTAAATATCTTCATCCAAGCCGCATCTTCTATGTTCTTCCATCCGATGACGAGCGGCTCCATCTTCAATACCTCCAGCGCGGATCCATCCTCTTCTTCCGACATCCTAAAACAGAATGAAGATTCCTTTAAGGGACGTCATCCAAGATGGCGTCCCTCGAATTCCGATTGGCTGATAGGATTCTATCAGCCAATCGGAATTAAGGTAGGAAAATTCTGATTGGCTGATGGAATCAGCCAATCAGATTCAAGTTCAATCCGATTGGCTGATTGGATCAGCCAATCAGATTGAGCTCACATTCTATTGGCTGTTCCGATCAAGACTTCAGCCGGAGGATGGACGTCACTCTTCAGCCCCCGCTTGGGCTTGGATGAAAACTTCGGAGGCTCTTCTGGACCGATCAGTGAACCCGGTGTGGTGAAGACAAGGTAGGGTGATCTTCAGGGGCTTAGTGTTAGGTTTATTTAAGGGGGGTTTGGGTTAGATTAGGGGTATGTGGGTGGTGGGTTGTAATGTTGGGGGGGTATTGTATGGTTTTTTTTTAAAGGCAAAAGAGCTGAATTCTTTGGGGCCCTTTTAAGGGCTGGTAAGGTAAAAGAGCTTTTCTATTTTAATTTTAGAATAGGGTAGTGCATTTTTTTATTTTGGGGGGCTTTGTTATTTTATTAGGGTGCTTAGAGTAGGTGTAATTAGTTTTAAATTGTTGTAATATTTTTCTAATGTTTGCAAATATTTTTTTATTTTTTGTACTTTAGTTAGTTTATTTAATTGTATTTATTTGTAGGTATTGTATTTAATTTATTTATTGATAGTGTAGTGTTAGATTTAATTGTAGATAATTGTAGGTAGTTTATTTAATTAATTTATTGATAGTGTAGTGTTAGGTTTAATTGTAACTTAGGTTAGGATTTATTTTACAGGTAATTTTGTAATTATTTTAACTAGGTAGCTATTAAATAGTTATGAACTATTTAATAGCTATTGTACCTGGTTAAAATAATTACAAAGTTGCCTGTAAAATAAATATTAATCCTAAAATAGCTACAGTATAATTATAATTTATATTGTAGCTATATTAGAGTTTATTTTACAGGTAAGTATTTAGCTTTAAATAGGAATAATTTATTTAATAAGAGTTAATTTATTTCATTAGATTAAAATTAGATTTAATTTAGGGGAGTGTTAGGGTTAAGGTTAGACTTAGCTTTAGGGGTTAATACATTTATTAGAGTAGCGGTGAGGTCCGGTCGGCAGATTAGGGGTTAATACTTGAAGTTAGGTGTCGGCGATGTTAGGGAGGGCAGATTAGGGGTTAATACTATTTATTATAGGGTTATTGAGGCGGGAGTGAGGCGGATTAGGGGTTAATACATTTATTATAGTGGCGGTGAGATCCGGTCGGCTGATTAGGGGTTAATAATTGTAGGTAGGTGGAGGCGACGTTGGGGGCGGCAGATTAGGGGTTAATAAATATAATATAGGGGTCGGCGGTGTTAGGGGCAGCAGATTAGGGGTTCATAGGGATAACGTAGGTGGTGGCGGTATGCGGTCGGCAGATTAGGGGTTAAATTTTTTTAAGAGAGTGGCAGCGATGTGGGGGGACCTCGGTTTAGGGGTACATAGGTAGTTTATGGGTGTTAGTGTACTTTAGAGCACAGTAGTTAAGAGCTTTATGAACCGGCGTTAGCCCAGAAAGCTCTTAACTACTGACTTTTTTCTGCGGCTGGAGTTTTGTCATTAAATTTCTAACGCTCACTTCAGCCACGACTCTAAATACCAGCGTTAGAAAGATCCCATTGAAAAGATAGGATACGCAAATGGCGTAGGGGGATCTGCGGTATGGAAAAGTTGCGGCTGCAAAGTGAGCGTTAGACCCTTACCTACACGACTCTAAATACCAGCGGTAGCCCAAAACCAGCGTTAGGAGCCTCTAACGCTGGTTTTGACGGCTAACGCCAAACTCTAAATCTAGCCGTAAACTTGCCCCTAATTGTCTACAGCAGAAGAGAAGATAAGAGAAACCTTGTTTTCAAAATGGTAGCACCTACTATCTTATAAAAGAGAAAATTATTTTTTTTAGAAGCAGTTTAAAAAAAAATCATTGACATATTATTTTCAGACTAATCTTTTATTTTTATATATATTTGTATTTATTTATTTATTTGTTTTTGGGCGGTACAATGAATTTTATTTCACGACGACAAGTGGGTACATAAATTTAAAACATTTCCCCATTGCAATTATTTAGGAGCCAAAAAACAAACAAATGAAGCCCAAAGGAGTCAGTCCAGGTGCTGGGGCATATATATCACGCTCGCTGGAAACACAAGTTATGACCGCTGCTCCATAACCTGTCCGCCTGCTCTAAGGTGGCGGACAGAAATCGACAGAAATCAACCTGATTGAATACGATCGGGTTGATTGACACCTCCTGCTAGCGGCCGATTGGCCGTGAATCTGCAGGGAGCGGTATTGCACCAGCAGTTCACCAGAACTGCTGGTGCTTTGATAAATGCCGAGAGCGTATGCTGTTGGCATTTATCGATGTGTGGCGGACATGATCATGTCAGCTCGCACAATGATAATTCAGTCCCGCAGTGTCCTTGAAACATTGCCCAATCCTGCTGTTTTATGGATAAAAAGCGGAACAAAATTTGCTATAAATGGCAATCCAAAGTTGGTTAACATTTTTCTATTTCCAAGCCATCCTTAAAGAATGTTAAGTAGGGAGTAATTCCATCCTCACGGAAGTCTAGCAAAGCCACCATACCATATGGGTTCATGCTCTCACCCATGTAAAACTGATAGTTAGTGAAGTTGCCAAGGATGGACTTTATTTTCTCTGCAGCTCCTGTCTTGAAGGGTTTTACTCTCTCTGGATTAGTTTCTTCAAGTTTGTCTTTGATGGCTTTGATGTAGCCCTTACTATATCGTTTGTAAGATTCCTTGGTGAAGCCAGTTTCCACAAGCTTGTGGTTCAACACTATGTCAACACCAGTGACTGTTGTTGCATCTGTCCCTTCATCTCAGAAGATGCATTTCCACCAATAAGGGCATCGTCAATTGCGCCTTCTGTTCTGGTAACCATCTTGCGATCAACTTCGAAACACAACCCACCACTGCTTTCATTAATTTTATAAATGTCGGAGAACATTTCATCGTTGGTGAAAATGTCCTTGTAGATGATCATTTTGGCAGTTTAAGTGTCAGGAACCCCGGAGCAGTCTGTTCTGTGCTCAGTGTCGACAGATGGTGGGCAGAGAAAAAGGGCTATTTTTATATATATTTTTAATATATAAATGCAACAAACTATCGTCTAGATTCCGAGTTGTGCGTTAAGGTAAAAAAGCAGCGTTAAGAGGTCCTAACGCTGCTTTTTTACACCCGTTGCAATTACGAGTCTTGCAGGTTTAGGGGCCCCGCACACTTTTTTGGTCTTACCACAAAACAACTTAGGTAAACTTCGTAAACCCTTTTTTCTATGGGGCTTTCATAGCGCCGGTATTACGAGTCTGTCCTGGGAGGCCAAAAAGTGAGCAGTACACCCTCTACCTCCAAGATCCCTAAGGCATTCTAAAGTCAGTAGTTTGAGTTTTACACTACAACGCTGTAGCATAAAACTCATAACTAAAGTGCTAAATAGTACACTAACACCCATAAACTAACTATTAACCCGTAAACCGAGGCGCTCCCGCATCGCAAACACTATAATAAAAATTTTAACCCCTAATCTGCCGCTCCGGACATCGCCGCCACTAGAATAAACATATTAACCCTTAAACCGCCGCATTCCCGCCTCGCAAATACTAGTTAAATATTATTAACCCCTAATCTGCCGCCCCTAACATCGCTGCCACCTACATTATACTTATTAACTCCTAATCTGCCGTCCCCAACGTCGCCGCCACTATATAATAAATGTATTAACTGCTAAATCTAAGTCTAACCCTAACCCTAACACCCCCTTTAAATAAATCTTAAGAAAATTACTATAATTAACTAACGCCTAGTTAGCCATCAAAAGCAGCGTTAAGGGCTCCTAACGCTGCTTTTTACCGCCCGCTGGTATTTAGAGTCAGCCAGGAAAGGGTCTAACGCTCACTTCCAAGCCGCGACTTTTCCATACCGCAGATCCCCTTACGCCAATTGCGTATCCTATATTTTCAATGGGATCTTCCTAACGCCGGTATTTAGAGTCTTGGCTGAAGTGAGCATTAGACCCTCTACCGACAAGACTCCAGCCCAAGCAAAAAGGCAGTAGTTAAGAGCTTTCTGGGCTAACGCCGGTTCATAAAGCTCTTAACTACTGTGCTCTAAAGTACACTAACACCCATAAACTACCTATGTACCCCTAAACCGAGGGCCCCCCACATCGCCGCCACCTTAATACATTTTTTTAACCCCAATCTGCCGACCGCACATCGCCGCCACATACATTATACCTATGTACCCCTAATATGCTGCCCCTAACATCGCCGACACTACATAATATTTATTAACCCCTAATCTGCCCCCCCCCAACGTCGCCGCTACCTTACCTACATTTATTAACCCCTAATCTGCCGACCGGACCTCGCTGCCACTCTAATAAATGTATTAACCCCTAAAGCTAAGTCTAACCCTAACCCTAACACCCCCCTAAGTTAAATATAATTTTATTCTAACGAAATAAATTAAATATTATTAACTAAAGTATTCCTATTTAAAACTAAATACTTACCTGTAAAATAAACCCTAATATAGCTACAATATAACGAATAATTATATTGTAGCTATTTTAGGATTTATATTTATTTTACAGGCAACTTTGTATTTATTTTAACTAGGTACAATAGCTATTAAATAGTTACTATTTAATAGCTACCTAGTTAAAATAATTACAAAATTACCTAACCTAAGTTACAATTAAATCTAACACTACACTACAATAAATTAATTAAATAAAGTACCTACAATTAAATAAACTAAACTAAATTACAAAAAACAAACACTAAATTACAAAAAATAGAAAAAGATTACAAGAATTTTAAGCTAATTACATAACAAAGCCCCCCAAAATAAAAAAAATTCCCTACCCTAATCTAAATTAAAAAAGTTAATAGCTCTATTACCTTACCAGCCCTTAAAATCGGAACAGCCAATAGAATGCGAGCTCAATCTGATTGGCTGATTGGATCAGCCAATCTGATTGAACTTGAATCTGATTGGCTGATTCAATCAGCCAATCAGATTTTCCTACCTTAATTCCGATTGGCTGATAGAATCCTATCAGCCAATCAGAATTCGAGGGACGCCATCTTGGATGACGTCACTTAAAGGAACCTTTATTCGTCGGGTAGTCGTCGTTGAAGAAGGATTTTCCGCGCCGGAGGTCTTGAAGATGGAGCCGCTCCTCGTCGGATGAATGAAGATAGAAGATGCCGCTTGGATGAAGATGTCTGCCGGTCCGGATGTCCTCTTCTGCCCGGATAGGATCAAGACTTCTGCCGCTCCGGATGTCTTCTTTTGGTCCATCGGTGCCCGGCTGGGTGAACACGGCTCAAGGTAGGGAGATCTTCGGGGGGTAGTGTTAGGTTTATTTAAGGGGGGTTTGGGTTAGAGTAGGGGTATGTGGGTGGTGGGTTGTAATGTTGGGGGGTGGTATTGTGTTTTTTTTTACAGGCAAAAGAGCTGATTTCTTTGGAACATGCCCCGCAAAAAGCCCTTTTAAGTGCTGGTAAGGTAATAGAGCTGTTAACTTTTTAAATTTAGATTAGGGTAGGGAATTTTTTTTATTTTGGGGGGCTTTATTTTATTAGGGGGCTTAGAGTAGGTGTAATTAGCTTAAAATTCTTGTAATCTTTTTTTATTTTTTGTAAATTAGTGTTTGTTTTTTTTGTAACTTAGTTTAGTTTATTTAATTGTAGTTAATTTATTTAATTAATTTATTGATAGTGTAGTGTGGTTTAATTGTAACTTAGGTTAGGATTTATTTTACATGTAATTTTGTAATTATTTTAACTAGGTAGCTATTAAATAGTTATTAACTATTTAATAGCTATTGTACCTAGTTAAAATAAATACAAAGTTGCCTGTAAAATAAATATAAATCTTAAAATAGCTACAATATAATTATTCGTTATATTGTAGCTATATTAGGGTTTATTTTACAGGTAAGTATTTAGCTTTAAATAGGAATACTTTATTTAATAAGAGTTAATTTATTTAGTTAGAATAAAATTATATTTAACTTAGGGGGGTGTTAGGGTTAGGGTTAGACTTAGCTTTAGGGGTTAATACATTTATTATAGTAGCGGCGAGGTCCGGTCTGCAGATTAGGGGTTAATACTTGAAGTTAGGTGGCGGCGATGTTAGGGAGGGCAGATTAGGGGTTAATACTATTTATTATAGGGTTTGCGAGGCGGGAGTGCGGCGGTTTAGGGGTTAATACATTTATTAGAGTGGTGGCGAGGTCCGGTCGGCAGATTAGGGGTTAATAAGTGTAGGTAAGGTAGCGGCGACATTAGGGGTACATAGGTATAATGTAGGTTGTCGCGGTGTACGAAGCGGCAGATTAGGGGTTAATAGTGTAATGCAGGGGTCAGTGAAAGCGGGGGCGGCAAATTAGGGGTTAATAAGTGTAAGGTTAGGGGTGTTTAGACTCGGGGTACATGTTAAGGTGTTAGGTGCAGACTTAGAAAGTGTTTCCCCATAGGAAACAATGCGGCTGCGTTAGGATCTTAACGCTGCTTTTTTGCAGGTGTTAGGTTTTTTTTCTGCCCAAACTGCCCCATTGTTTCCTATGGGGGAATCGTGCACGAGCACGTTTTTCCAGCTAGCCACTACCGTAAGCAACGCTGGTATTGAGAGTTCAAGTAGCGGTAAATATGCCTTTACGCTCCCTTTTTGGAGCCTAACGCAGCCCCTCAGAGAACTCTAAATACCAGCGTTGTTTAGAAGCAGCGCTAGAAAAAAAACATGCGTAGCTAACGCACCCCTTTGGCCTCAAAACTCTAAATCTAGGTGTAAATTATTCCTATTTTAAACTAAATACTTACCTATAAAATAAACCCTAAGCTAGCTACAATATAACTAATAGTTACATTGTATCTAGCTTAGAGTTTATTTTTATTTTACAGGCAAGTTTGTATTTATTTTAACTAGGTAGAATAGTTATTAAATAGTTATTAAGTATTTAATAAATACCTAGCTAAAATAAATACAAATTGACCTGTAAAATAAAACCTAACCTAAGTTACACTAACACCTAACACTACACTACAATTAAATAAATTAACTAAATTAAAAACAATTAAATACATTAAATTAAATTAGCTAAATCAAACAAAACCCCCCCACTAAATTGCAAATTATTTTTTTTTTTTACAGATCTTTAAACTAATTGCATCTAATCTAATAGCCCTATCAAAATAAAAAAGCCCCCCCCATAATAAAAAAAACCCCCTAGCCTAAACTAAACTACCAATAGCCCTTAAAAGGGCCTTTTGCAGGGCATTGCCCTAAAGTAATCAGCTCTTTTACCTGTAAAAAAAATACAAACAACAGCCAATAGAATGCGAGCACAATCCTATTGGCTGATTGGATCAGCCAATAGGATTGAACTTCAATCCTATTGGCTGATTGCATCAGCCAATAGGATTTTTTCTACCTTAATTCCGATTGGCTGATAGAATTATATCAGCCAATCAGAATCTAAGGGACGCCATCTTGGATGACGTCATTTAAAGGAACCTTCATTCAGTAAGAAGACTCCGGATGAAGAGGATGCTCCGCATCGGATGTCTTGAAGATGGACCCGCTCCGCGTCGGATGGATGAAGATAGAAGATGCTGTCTGGATGAAGACTTCTGCCCGTCTGGAGGACCACTTCGCCCGGCTTGGATGAAGACTTCTCCCGGCTTCGTTGAGGACTTCGGCCCAGTTGGATGAAGACTTCTGCCGCTTCCTTGAGGATGGATGTCCGGTCTTCAGAACAGTAAGTCAATCTTCAGGGGGTTAGTGTAAGGTTTTTTTAAGGGTGTATTGGGTGGGTTTATTTTTTTGGTTAGGGCTTTTGGCTGCAATAGAGCTAAATCCCCTTTTAAGTGCAATGCCCATCCAAATGTCCTTTTCAGGGCAATGGGGAGCTTAAGTTTTTTTTAGTTAGTATTTTATTTGGGGGGTTGGTTGTGTGGGTGGTGAGTTTTACTGTTGGGTTTTTTACTGTTGGGTTGGATAGTTTAGTTTAGGCTAGGGCTAGGTTTTTTTTTATTTTGGGGGGGCTTTTTTTTATTTTGATAGGGCTATTAGATTAGGTGTAATTAGTTTAAAGGTCTGTAATTTGTTTTTTATTTTCTGTAATTTAGTGGGGGGGTTTTGTGATTTAGCTAATTTAATTTAATTTATTTAATTGTTTTTAATTTAGTTAATTTATTTAATTGTAGTGTAGTGTTAGGTGTTAGTGTAACTTAGGTTAGGTTTTATTTTACAGGTCAATTTGTATTTATTTTAGCTAGGTAGTTAGTAAATAGTTAATAACTATTTAGTAACTATTCTACCTAGTTAAAATAAATACAAACTTGCCTGTAAAATAAAAATAAACCCTAAGCTAGCTACAATGTAACTATTAGTTATATTGTAGCTATCTTAGGGTTTATTTTATAGGTAAGTATTTAGTTTTAAATACGAATAATGTAGGTAATGATATAATTTAAATAAATCTAAATAAAATTACTATTTAAGTTAGGGGGTGTTAGGGTTAGGGTTAGACTTAGGTTTAGGGGTTAAAAAAATTAATATAGTGGCAGCGACATTGGGGGCGGCAGATTAGGGGTTAATAAGTGTAGGTAGGTAGGTTGCGGCGACATTGGGGACGGCAGATTAGGGGTTAATAAGTATAATGTAGGTGGCGGCAATGTTGGGGGCAGCAGATTAGGGGTTAAAAAGTATAATGTAGGTGGCGGCGGTGTCCGGAGTGGCAGATTAAGGGTTAATTAGTATAATGTAGGTGTCGGCGATGTCGGGGCAGCAGATTAGGGGTTAATAAGTGTAAGATTAGGGGTGTTTAGACTCGGGGTTCATGTTTCGGTGTTAGGTGTAAACATAACTTTAGTTTCCCCATAGGAATCAATGGGGCTGCCTTACTGAGATTTACGCTGCTTTTTGGCAGGTGTTAGACTTCTTCTCAGCCGGCTCTCCCCATTGATGTCTATGGGGAAATTGTGCACGAGTACGTATGACCAGCTCACCGCTGACTTAAGCAGCGCTGGTATTGGAGTGCGGTAAGGAGCTCAATTTTGCTCTATGCTCACTTCTTGCCTTTTAACGCCGGGTTTGCAAAAACCCATAATACCAGCGCTGCAGGTAAGTGGGCGGTGACAGAAAACTGCTCGTTAGCACCTCATTGCTCCTAACGCAAAACTCGTAAAATCTGGCCGTAAGAAATTCATTCTGAATCAAAGAATCTAATATGTAACATTTTATATCCATATGTTAACTTGAGTGATGCTGAAGGTGAAAGTGAGTGATGATGAAAAGGTGTTAAAAATGTATATGGTAAAAAAAGGAATATAAATAATTAAAAAAAAATCAAGAAAAAAATGAAAAAGTATTCTTACACTAAAGGTGTGTGATAAGTGATATTATCAGTGTGTAGTAATCTTTGTTTTGGATACATCATTATTTCTAGCATGTTTTTACTGTTTAACCCTTTCACTGCTAAATTCACATATTTTTTTAAGAGCGGGACTTTATTAGGGGTCTCTAGACTTAACAGATTTTTTAATTGTGCATATAATGTCGCATTCCTATGGAAATTTCCATAGGTTGTACTTTTTTACACTTGGCTTTCCAAAACCACTACCATTTTAAAGAACAGATGATCATCTTTTAAATTAGGGGTCTTGGGTGGTTGTAGCTGCTAAGGGAGCTGAGAACAAGGGACTTGAAGAACCATCCCCCCATCCAGCTCCTTTGCAGCTACACTAAGCTTCCTGGTCCTGACCCCTTTGTGATATCACCATGTGCGTACATAGTGATGTCACCAACACTCACATGAAGAAACCTGGGAGTGCCGCCCACTAGGCCACTAACGATCCCCAGACTGTAGTGCAGGGGATCACCGAAAGCAGTGTTTGATCAGCAATCACCCTGCATGACAAAAAGGGCTTGTCATGTGCTCACAGGTTATTTTTATTATAATCAGGTATTTGTAGAGTGCCAACAGATTCCGCAGAGCTATAAACATAGTCGGTATACAGGATAACATTTATAGGGATCAAATCGGTAGAGGGCCCTGCGGAAAGTTGCACTATTGTAGTTGGCTCTTATGAAGGCGATCTGCAAACAGATGGGCTCATAAGCTTACATTCTAAGTGGTTCCAGGGGAAAGCAATGGAGGTAGGAAAGGTTAGTGTAGGTTGTATGCATCCCTGAATAGTAGAGTTTTTAGGAAGCGCCAGTCTGGAGAAGTCCTGTAAATGGGAATGTGAGGAAGTAACAAGAGAAGAGGAGAGTAGGCGATCGTAAGCAGAGCAAAGGGGGCGGGAGGGAGAATATCTGGAGGCAAGGTCTGAAATGTAGTAGAGAACAGTGCAGTTGAGGGCTTTGTATGCCAGAGTGAAAATGTTGTGTTTAATCCTGGAGGCAAGAGGAAGCCAGTGAAGGGATTGGCAGAGAGGTGCAGCAGAAGAAGAGAAACGTGTAAGGAAGATGAGCCTGACGGAGGCATTAATTATGGATTGTAAAGGAGCTAGGCAGCAGCTAGGTAGACCAGAGAGGACGGAGTTGCAGTAGTCGAGGCGGGAAAGGATGAGAGAGTGGATTAAAGTCTTAGTTGTGTCTTGTGTAAGGAAATGTCTAATTTTAGAGATGTTTTTAAGGTGGAAGCGGTGGGCTTTAGCCAAGGACTGAATGGGAGGAGTGAAGGAAAAGTCTGAGTCAAGTGTGACCCCAAGACATCGGGCATGCGGGGTAGGGGTAATGATGGAATTATATACAGTTATAGAAAATTGGGAGGTGGACATTTTGGAAGAAGGGGGAAAATAAGGAGTTCAGTTTTGGAGAGATTTAGCTTAAGGTAGTGAGAGGAAATCCAAGATGAGATATGAGAAAGACAGTTAGTAACACGAGTTAGTAAGGAAGGAGGTAGGTCTGGTGCAGAGAGGTAGATTTGGGTGTCATCAGCATACAAATGGTATTGAAACCTGTGGGACTTTATTAAGGGACCTAATGATGACATATAGATTGAAAAGAGAAGGGGACCGAGGACAGAGCCTTGAGGTACCCCAACAGAAAGTGGTAACAGGGCAGAGGATGCTCCAGGAGAAGGCTACACTAAAGGTACGGTTAGATAGATAGGAAGAGAACCACAAGAGAGCTATGTTGCAGATGCCAAAGGAATGGAGGGTTTGGGGCAAAAGAGGGTGGTCAATAGTGTCAAAGGCTGCAGACAGATCAAGGAGGATAAGCAGAGAGAAGTGGCCTTTGGATTTTGCTGTAAGTAGGTTGTTGGTATCTTTGACAATTGCTGTCTTTGTGGAGTGATGGGGACGAAATCCAGAATGCAGGAGGTCAAGAAGAGAGTTTAGTGTAAGGAAATGGGATAGGCGTGAATATACTAGCTTTTCGAGGAGCTTTGAGGCAAGAGGGAGTAGAGAAATAGGACGGTAGTTGGATTGGGAGGTTGGATCGATGGAAGGTTTCTTGAGGATAGGTGTGACCAGTGCATGTTTTAGAGATGAGGGAAATATACCAGTGCTGAGGGAGAGGTTGTAAATGTGTGTGCGTATAGGGGTGAGGGAAGAAGAGAGGGAGGGGAGTAGCTGTGAGGGGATGGGGTCAAGGGGACAGGTAGTGAGGTGGGAGGACAGTATAAGGGCAGAAACAGGTCACGATGTGCATAGTTTGGTGGCACTTTCCCTCTTTTGTGGTAAATTAATTTTGGCAAGTCCAAACTTCTCCCTTGAATTAATGTTCTTAAACCTTTAAATGTAAAGTTACATGTTACCTCCAAAAACAAAAAGAGCTAACTGTATTGAAGGGACATAAAACACAAAACATTTATTTTCTGATTCAGATAGATCATGCCATATAATTTTAAACTCATATGTTCTAATTTGCTACATTCTCTTGGTATCATTTGTTGATGCTTCAGCAATACACTACTAAGAACTAGCTGAATACATTAGATGAGCCAATGTATAGGCACCAATCAGTATCTAGCTTCAATAGTGCATTGCCGTTCCTTAGCTTACCTAGATATTTCTTTTCAAAAAAGGCTGAAAAGAGAACAAAGCAAATTAGATAAAATATGTAAATTGTAAAGTTTAAAATCGTGAAAGTATAATTTTGTCTTAACTGTCTCTTTACAGGAATAGTTTAGTCAAAATTAAACTTTCATGATTTTATTATTATTATTATTATCAGTGATTCAGATAGAGCAGCAATGTTAAGCAACTTTTTAATTTACTCTTTGTTCTCTTGCTATCTTTATTTGAAAAAGCAGGAATGTAAGCTTAGGAGCCGGTCCATTTTTGGTTCAGCACCTGGGTAGCACTTTCTGATTGGTGTCTAAATGTGTTATCATACAGTGCAGAGTGTTGTGTATATTAGTGTATAATTATCATATAGTACAGTGTTGTGTTTATTAGTGTATAGGTGCCTTGTATTATCGCATAGTGCAGAGTGTTGTGTTTATTAGTGTATAGATGCCTTGTATTATCATATAGTGTAGTGTTGTGTTTATTAGTGTATAGGTACCTTGTATTATCATATAGTGTAGTGTTGTGTTTATTAGTGTATAGATACCTTGTATTATCATATAGTGCAGTGTTGTGTTTATTAGTGTATAGATGCCTTGTATTATTATATAGTGCAGAGTGTTGTGTTTATTAGTGTATAGGTGCCTTGTATTATTATATAGTGCAGAGTGTTGTGTTTATTAGTGTATAGATGCCTTGTATTATCATATAGTGCAGAGTGTTGTGTTTATTAGTGTATAGATGCCTTGTATTATCACATAGTGCAGAGTGTTGTGTTTATTAGTGTATAGGTGCCTTGTATTATCATATAGTGCAGAGTGTTGTATTTATTAGTGTATAGATGCCTTGTATTATTATATAGTGCAGAGTGTTGTGTTTATTAGTGTATATGTGCCTTGTATTATCATATAGTGCAGTGTTGTGTTTATTAGTGTATAGGTGCCTTGTATTATCATATAGTGCAGTGTTGTGTTTATTAGTGTATAGATGCCTTGTATTATCATATAGTGCAGTGTTGTGTTTATTAGTGTATAGATGCCTTGTATTATTATATAGTGCAGAGTGTTGTGTTTATTAGTGTATAGATACCTTGTATTATTATATACTGCAGAGTGTTGTGTTTATTAGTGTATAGATACCTTGAATTATCATATAGTGCAGAGTGTTGTGTTTATTAGTGTATAGATGCCTTGTATTATCATATAGTGCAGAGTGTTGTGTTTATTAGTGTATAGATACCTTGTATTATCATATAGTGCAGTGTTGTGTTTATTAGTGTATAGGTGCCTTGTATTATCATATAGTGCAGTGTTGTGTTTATTAGTGTATAGATACCTTGTATTATCATATAGTGCAGTGTTGTGTTTATTAGTGTATAGATGCCTTGTATTATCACATAGTGCAGAGTGTTGTGTTTATTAGTGTATAGGTGCCTTGTATTATCATATAGTGCAGAGTGTTGTGTTTATTAGTGTATAGATGCCTTGTATTATTATATAGTGCAGAGTGTTGTGTTTATTAGTGTATAGATGCCTTGTATTATTATATAGTGCAGAGTGTTGTGTATATTAGTGTATAATTATCATATAGTACAGTGTTGTGTTTATTAGTGTATAGGTGCCTTGTATTATCACATAGTGCAGAGTGTTGTGTTTATTAGTGTATAGGTGCCTTGTATTATCATATAGTGTAGTGTTGTTGTTTATTAGTGTATAGATGCCTTGTATTATCACATAGTGCAGAGTGTTGTGTTTATTAGTGTATAGGTGCCTTGTATTATCACATAGTGCAGAGTGTTATGTTTATTAGTGTATAGATGCCTTGTATTATCATATAGTGCAGAGTGTTGTGTTTATTAGTGTATAGATGCCTTGTATTATCATATAGTGCAGTGTTGTGTTTATTAGTGTATAGATGCCTTGTATTATCACATAGTGTAGTGTTGTGTTTATTAGTGTATAGATGCCTTGTATTATCACATAGTGTAGTGTTGTGTTTATTAGTGTATAGATGCCTTGTATTATCAGATAGTGCAGAGTGTTGTGTTTATTAGTGTATAGGTGCCTTGTATTATCATATAGTGTAGTGTTGTTGTTTATTAGTGTATAGATGCCTTGTATTATCATATAGTGTAGTGTTGTTGTTTATTAGTGTATAGGTGCCTTGTATTATCATATAGTGTAGTGTTGTTGTTTATTAGTGTATAGGTGCCTTGTATTATCATATAGTGCAGTGTTGTGTTTATTAGTGTATAGATGCCTTGTATTATCATATAGTGCAGTGTTGTGTTTATTAGTGTATAGATGCCTTGTATTATCACATAGTGTAGTGTTGTGTTTATTAGTGTATAGATGCCTTGTATTATCAGATAGTGCAGAGTGTTGTGTTTATTAGTGTATAGGTGCCTTGTATTATCATATAGTGTAGTGTTGTTGTTTATTAGTGTATAGATGCCTTGTATTATCATATAGTGTAGTGTTGTTGTTTATTAGTGTATAGGTGCCTTGTATTATCATATAGTGTAGTGTTGTTGTTTATTAGTGTATAGGAGCCTTGTATTATTATATAGTGCAGTGTTGTGTTTATTAGTGTATAGATGCCTTGTATTATTATATAGTGCAGAGTGTTGTGTTTATTAGTGTATAGATGCCTTGTATTATCATATACTGCAGAGTGTTGTGTTTATTAGTGTATAGGTGCCTTGTATTATCATATAGTGCAGTGTGTTGTGTTTATTAGTGTATAGATGCCTTGTATTATCACATAGTGCAGAGTGTTGTGTTTATTAGTGTATAGATGCCTTGTATTATCACATAGTGCAGAGTGTTGTGTTTTTTAGTGTATAGGTGCCTTGTATTATCATATAGTGTAGTGTTGTTGTTTATTAGTGTATAGATGCCTTGTATTATCATATACTGCAGAGTGTTGTGTTTATTAGTGTATAGGTGCCTTGTATTATCATATAGTGTAGTGTTGTTGTTTATTAGTGTATAGGTGCCGCCTTGTATTATCATATAGTGTAGTGTTGTTGTTTATTAGTGTATAGGTGCCTTGTATTATCATATAGTGCAGAGTGTTGTGTTTATTAGTGTATAGATGCCTTGTATTATCATATAGTGCAGTGTTGTTGTTTATTAGTGTATAGGTGCCTTGTATTATCATATAGTGCAGTGTTGTTGTTTATTAGTGTATAGGTGCCTTGTATTATCATATAGTGCAGAGTGTTGTGTTTATTAGTGTATAGGTGCCTTGTATTATCAAATAGTGTAGTGTTGTTGTTTATTAGTGTATAGGTGCCTTGTATTATCATATAGTGCAGTGTTGTTGTTTATTAGTGTATAGGTGCCTTGTATTATCATATAGTGCAGAGTGTTGTGTTTATTAGTGTATAGGTGCCTTGTATTATCATATAGTGTAGTGTTGTTGTTTATTAGTGTATAGGTGCCTTGTATTATCATATAGTGCAGTGTTGTTGTTTATTAGTGTATAGGTGCCTTGTATTATCATATAGTGCAGAGTGTTGTGTTTATTAGTGTATAGATGCCTTGTATTATCACATTGTGCAGAGTGTTGTGTTTATTAGTGTATAGATGCCTTTTATTATCATAAAGTGCAGGGTGTTGTGTTTATTAGTGTATAGATGCCTTGTATTATCATACAGTGTAGTGTTGTTGTTTATTAGTGTATAGGTGCCTTGTATTATCATATAGTGCAGAGTGTTGTGTTTATTAGTGTATAGATGCCGTGTATTATCATATAGTGCAGGGTGTTGTGTTTATTAGTGTATAGATGCCTTGTATTATCATACAGTGTAGTGTTGTGTTTATTAGTGTATAGATGCCTTGTATTATCATACAGTGTAGTGTTGTGTTTATTAGTGTATAGATGCCTTGTATTATCACATAGTGCAGACTGTTGTGTTTATTAGTGTATAGATGCCTTGTATTATCACATAGTGCAGTGTTGTGTTTATTAGTGTATAGATGCCTTGTATTATCATATAGTGCAGAGTGTGGTGTTTATTAGTGTATAGATGCCTTGTATTATCACATAGTGCAGACTGTTGTGTTTATTAGTGTATAGATGCCTTGTATTATCACACAGTGCAGAGTGTTGTGTTTATTAGTGTATAGATGCCTTGTATTATCACATAGTGCAGAGTGTTGTGTTTATTAGTGTATAGGTGCCTTGTATTATCATATAGTGCAGAGTGTTGTGTTTATTAGTGTATAGGTGCCTTGTTTTATCATATAGTGCAGAGTGTTGTGTTTATTAATGTATAGGTGCCTTGTATTATCATATAGTGCAGAGTGTTGTGTTTATTAGTGTATAGATGCCTTGTTTTATCATAGAGTGCAGAGTGTTGTGTTTATTAGTGTATAGATGCCTTGTATTATCATATAGTGCAGTGTTGTTTTTATTAGTGTATAGATGCCTTGTATTATCATATAGTACAGAGTGTTGTGCTTATTAGTGTATAGATGCCTTGTATTATCATATAGTGCAGAGTGTTGTGTTTATTAGTGTATAGATGCCTTGTATTATCATATAGTGCAGAGTGTTGTGTTTATTAGTGTATAGATGCCGTGTATTATAATATAGTGCAGGGTGTTGTGTTTATTAGTGTATATATGCCTTGTATTATCATACAGTGTAGTGTTGTGTTTATTAGTGTATAGATGCCTTGTATTATCATACAGTGTAGTGTTGTGTTTATTAGTGTATAGATGCCTTGTATTATCACATAGTGCAGAGTGTTGTGTTTATTAGTGTATAGGTGCCTTGTATTATCACATAGTGCAGAGTGTTGTGTTTATTAGTGTATAGATGCCTTGTATTATCACATAGTGCAGAGTGTTGTGTTTATTAGTGTATAGGTGCCTTGTATTATCACATAGTGCAGAGTGTTGTGTTTATTAGTGTATAGATGCCTTGTATTATCACATAGTGCAGAGTGTTGTGTTTATTAGTGTATAGGTGTCTTGTATTATCACATAGTGCAGAGTGTTGTGTTTATTAGTGTATAGATGCCTTGTATTATCATATAGTGCAGTGTTGTGTTTATTAGTGTATAGGTGCCTTGTATTATCACATAGTGCAGAGTGTTGTGTTTATTAGTGTATAGATGCCTTGTATTATCACATAGTGCAGTGTTGTGTTTATTAGTGTATAGATGCCTTGTATTATCACATAGTGTTGTGTTTATTAGTGTATAGATGCCTTGTATTATCACATAGTGCCGAGTGTTGTGTTTATTAGTGTATAGATGCCTTGTATTATCACATAGTGCAGAGTGTTGTGTTTATTAGTGTATAGGTGCCTTGTATTATCACATAGTGCAGAGTGTTGTGTTTATTAGTGTATAGATGCCTTGTATTATTATATAGTGCAGAGTGTTGTGTTTATTAGTGTATAGGTGCCTTGTATTATTATATACTGCAGAGTGTTGTGTTTATTAGTGTATAGATGCCTTGTATTATCATATACTGCAGAGTGTTGTGTTTATTAGTGTATAGATGCCTTGTATTATCATATAGTGCAGGGTGTTGTGTTTATTAGTGTATAAATGCCTTGTATTATCATATACTGCAGAGTGTTGTGTTTATTAGTGTATAGATGCCTTGTATTATCACATAGTGCAGAGTGTTGTGTTTATTAGTGTATAGATGCCTTGTATTATCATATACTGCAGAGTGTTGTGTTTATTAGTGTATAGATGCCTTGTATTATCAGATAGTGCAGAGTGTTGTGTTTATTAGTGTATAGATGCCTTGTATTATCATATACTGCAGAGTGTTGTGTTTATTAGTGTATAGATGCCTTGTATTATTATATAGTGCAGAGTGTTGTGTTTATTAGTGTATAGGTGCCTTGTATTATCATATAGTGCAGAGTGTTGTGTTTATTAGTGTATAGATGCCTTGTATTATCACATAGTGCAGAGTGTTGTGTTTATTAGTGTATAGATGCCTTGTATTATCACATAGTGCAGAGTGTTGTGTTTATTAGTGTATAGGTGCCTTGTATTATCATATAGTGTAGTGTTGTTGTTTATTAGTGTATAGATGCCTTGTATTATCATATAGTGTAGTGTTGTTGTTTATTAGTGTATAGGTGCCTTGTATTATCATATAGTGTAGTGTTGTTGTTTATTAGTGTATAGGTGCCTTGTATTATCATATAGTGCAGAGTGTTGTGTTTATTAGTGTATAGGTGCCTTGTATTATCATATAGTGTAGTGTTGTTGTTTATTAGTGTATAGGTGCCTTGTATTATCATATAGTGCAGTGTTGTTGTTTATTAGTGTATAGGTGCCTTGTATTATCATATAGTGCAGTGTTGTGTTTATTAGTGTATAGGTGCCTTGTATTATCATATAGTGTAGTGTTGTTGTTTATTAGTGTATAGGTGCCTTGTATTATCATATAGTGCAGTGTTGTTGTTTATTAGTGTATAGGTGCCTTGTATTATCATATAGTGCAGAGTGTTGTGTTTATTAGTGTATAGATGCCTTGTATTATCACATTGTGCAGAGTGTTGTGTTTATTAGTGTATAGATGCCTTTTATTATCATATAGTGCAGGGTGTTGTGTTTATTAGTGTATAGATGCCTTGTATTATCATACAGTGTAGTGTTGTTGTTTATTAGTGTATAGGTGCCTTGTATTATCATATAGTGCAGAGTGTTGTGTTTATTAGTGTATAGATGCCGTGTATTATCATATAGTGCAGGGTGTTGTGTTTATTAGTGTATAGATGCCTTGTATTATCATACAGTGTAGTGTTGTGTTTATTAGTGTATAGATGCCTTGTATTATCATACAGTGTAGTGTTGTATTTATTAGTGTATAGATGCCTTGTATTATCACATAGTGCAGACTGTTGTGTTTATTAGTGTATAGATGCCTTGTATTATCACATAGTGCAGTGTTGTGTTTATTAGTGTATAGATGCCTTGTATTATCATATAGTGCAGAGTGTGGTGTTTATTAGTGTATAGATGCCTTGTATTATCACATAGTGCAGACTGTTGTGTTTATTAGTGTATAGATGCCTTGTATTATCACATAGTGCAGAGTGTTGTGTTTATTAGTGTATAGATGCCTTGTATTATCACATAGTGCAGAGTGTTGTGTTTATTAGTGTATAGGTGCCTTGTATTATCATATAGTGCAGAGTGTTGTGTTTATTAGTGTATAGGTGCCTTGTATTATCATATAGTGCAGAGTGTTGTGTTTATTAGTGTATAGGTGCCTTGTTTTATCATATAGTGCAGAGTGTTGTGTTTATTAATGTATAGGTGCCTTGTATTATCATATAGTGCAGAGTGTTGTGTTTATTAGTGTATAGATGCCTTGTTTTGTCATAGAGTGCAGAGTGTTGTGTTTATTAGTGTATAGATGCATTGTATTATCATATAGTGCAGTGTTGTTTTTATTAGTGTATAGATGCCTTGTATTATCATATAGTACAGAGTGTTGTGCTTATTAGTGTATAGATGCCTTGTATTATCATATAGTGCAGAGTGTTGTGTTTATTAGTGTATAGATGCCTTGTATTATCATATAGTGCAGAGTGTTGTGTTTATTAGTGTATAGATGCCGTGTATTATAATATAGTGCAGGGTGTTGTGTTTATTAGTGTATATATGCCTTGTATTATCATACAGTGTAGTGTTGTGTTTATTAGTGTATAGATGCCTTGTATTATCATACAGTGTAGTGTTGTGTTTATTAGTGTATAGATGCCTTGTATTATCACATAGTGCAGAGTGTTGTGTTTATTAGTGTATAGGTGCCTTGTATTATCACATAGTGCAGAGTGTTGTGTTTATTAGTGTATAGATGCCTTGTATTATCACATAGTGCAGAGTGTTGTATTTATTAGTGTATAGGTGCCTTGTATTATCACATAGTGCAGAGTGTTGTGTTTATTAGTGTATAGATGCCTTGTATTATCACATAGTGCAGAGTGTTGTGTTTATTAGTGTATAGGTGTCTTGTATTATCACATAGTGCAGAGTGTTGTGTTTATTAGTGTATAGATGCCTTGTATTATCATATAGTGCAGTGTTGTGTTTATTAGTGTATAGGTGCCTTGTATTATCACATAGTGCAGAGTGTTGTGTTTATTAGTGTATAGATGCCTTGTATTATCACATAGTGCAGTGTTGTGTTTATTAGTGTATAGATGCCTTGTATTATCACATAGTGCAGAGTGTTGTGTTTATTAGTGTATAGATGCCTTGTATTATCACATAGTGCAGAGTGTTGTGTTTATTAGTGTATAGGTGCCTTGTATTATCACATAGTGCAGAGTGTTGTGTTTATTAGTGTATAGATGCCTTGTATTATTATATAGTGCAGAGTGTTGTGTTTATTAGTGTATAGGTGCCTTGTATTATTATATACTGCAGAGTGTTGTGTTTATTAGTGTATAGATGCCTTGTATTATCATATACTGCAGAGTGTTGTGTTTATTAGTGTATAGATGCCTTGTATTATCATATAGTGCAGGGTGTTGTGTTTATTAGTGTATAAATGCCTTGTATTATCATATACTGCAGAGTGTTGTGTTTATTAGTGTATAGATGCCTTGTATTATCACATAGTGCAGAGTGTTGTGTTTATTAGTGTATAGATGCCTTGTATTATCATATACTGCAGAGTGTTGTGTTTATTAGTGTATAGATGCCTTGTATTATCAGATAGTGCAGAGTGTTGTGTTTATTAGTTTATAGATGCCTTGTATTATCACATAGTGCAGAGTGTTGTGTTTATTAGTGTATAGATGCCTTGTATTATCACATAGTGCAGAGTGTTGTGTTTATTAGTGTATAGATGCCTTGTATTATCATATACTGCAGAGTGTTGTGTTTATTAGTGTATAGATGCCTTGTATTATTATATAGTGCAGAGTGTTGTGTTTATTAGTGTATAGGTGCCTTGTATTATTGTATACTGCAGAGTGTTGTGTTTATTAGTGTATAGATGCCTTGTATTATCACATAGTGCAGAGTGTTGTGTTTATTAGTGTATAGATGCCTTGTATTATCACATAGTGTAGAGTGTTGTGTTTATTAGTGTATAGATGCCTTGTATTATCATATACTACAGAGTGTTGTGTTTATTAGTGTATAGATGCCTTGTATTATCATATAGTACAGTGTGTTGTGTTTATTAGTGTATAGATGCCTTGTATTATCACATAGTGCAGAGTGTTGTGTTTATTAGTGTATAGATGCCTTGTATTATCATATACTGCAGAGTGTTGTGTTTATTAGTGTATAAATGCCTTGTATTATCATATAGTACAGTGTGTTGTGTTTATTAGTGTATAGATGCCTTGTATTATCATACAGTGCAGAGTGTTGTGTTTATTAGTGTATAGATGCCTTGTATTATCATATAGTGCAGTGTTGTGTTTATTAGTGTATAGATGCCTTGTATTATCATATACTGCAGAGTGTTGTGTTTATTAGTGTATAGATGCCTTGTATTATCACATAGTGCAGAGTGTTGTGTTTATTAGTGTATAGATGCCTTGTATTATCATATAGCGCAGTGTTATGTTTATTAGTATATAGATGCCTTGTATTATCATATAGTGCAGAGTGTTGTGCTTATTAGTATATAGAAGCCTTGTGTTATCATATAGTGCAGTGTTGTGTTTATTAGTGTATAGATGCCTTGTGTTATCATATCGTGCAGAGTGTTATGTTTATTAGTATATAGATGCCTTGTATTATCATATAGTGCAGTGTTGTGTTTATTAGTGTATAGATGCCTTGTGTTATCATATAGTGCAGAGTGTTATGTTTATTAGTATATAGATGCCTTGTATTATGATATAGTGCAGTGTTGTGTTTATTAGTGTATAGATGCCTTGTATTATCATACAGTACAGTTTGTTATGTTTTTTAGTGTATAGATGCCTTGTATTATCATACAGTGCAGAGTGTTGTGTTTATTAGTGTATAGATGCCTTGTATTATGATATAGTGCAGTGTTGTGTTTATTAGTGTATAGATGCCTTGTATTATCATACAGTACAGTTTGTTATGTTTTTTAGTGTATAGATGCTTTGTATTATCATACAGTGCAGAGTGTTGTGTTTATTAGTGTATAGATGCCTTTATTATCACATAGTGCAGACTGTTGTGTTTATTAGTATATAGATGCCTTGTATTATCATACAGTGCAGAGTGTTGTGTTTATTAGTGTATACATGCCTTGTATTATCATACAGTGCAGAGTGTTCTGTTTATTAGTGTATAGATGCCTTTATTATCACATAGTGCAGACTGTTGTGTTTATTAGTATATAGATGCCTTGTATTATCATATAGTGCAGAGTGTTATGTTTATTAGTGTACTGGTGCCTTGTATTATCATATAGTGCAGAGTGTTGTGTTTATTAGTGTATAGATGCTTTGATGAAAGTGGGAAGTGACGTCACCAGATTGGGGGCGGGGCTTATGTCCATTTGTCTGTGTCGCAGTTACTTAGTGAAATCAACGCTACCAGATGTGTGTTTCCATGCTCTACAATAAAATAGAGTTGTACCATCTTTGCTGTGTCTTGCATGTGTCCTGCATCTCATGACATGGTGTCAGAAGTTCTTGCCTGCACTTCTGTTTCCTTATCAATGACGATGTCAAAGTTTACCCCACCTGAGCCTTTTGATTTTTCTCAGCCTGCAGCTTGGCCCACATGGCGTCAGGGGTTTTAACGCTTCAGGATTGCTTCCATGCTGGACAAGGAGAGTGGTGAAGTACAAGTTAATTCTCTTTTATACTCTATGGGGAAAGATGTGGAGCCAGTGTTCAATGCTTTTACTTTCCAAGAAGGGGAAGAATTTGACTTTGAAATAGTTATGAACAAACTCAGTGCTCACTTTGTGCCCAAAAGAAATGTGATTCATGAGAGGGCTTGTTTTCACAAACGTAATCAGCGTGTGGGAGAATCTGTGGAGTCATTTGTGCGCAGCCTGTATGAACTAGCTGAATTCTGTGAGTTTGGTGTTGCTAAAGAAGAGCAAATCAGAGACAGAATAGTCATTGGAATTGCAGATGCTGAAGTCTCACTGAAGCTACAGTTAGAGTCTGATTTAACATTAGATGGGGCTATTAGGATGGCCCGCCAGAGTGAACTGGTGAAAAAGCAAAGTGCTGATCTGAGGTCTGAGAGTATTGTGAATGAAGTGCAGCAGTTCAGGAGAGCTGCTAGTGAAAGGCACAGTGTGAGCGGTAGACCAAGGGCAGCAGATAGGCCCAGAAGTGGATGGGTGCAGCATGCCCGATGCACACGGTGCAACCGTGCCCATTGTTATGTTCTGTGTGTAGTCAGGATTAGAACATTCAGTTGTGTGCTGTTACCTTGTGTCTGATGTCTCTTGCACATATCACTGAGACTCTGCAGCAGGAACTTTAGATAACTTTTATTCAGCTACAGCCACATGGCTATTTACTAGCAGGTTCCTTCAGTAAAACTAACATGGCTTCTGATGATGTCACAGAGACCCAGACACACCCAGGGGGTGTGGTGAGCTGAGCTTAAAGCTGCAGTAATCTTAACATCCCCTTTTTTCTCCAAAAAAAAAAATATATATATATAAAAAATAAACAATAAAAAAAAAAAAGAACAGACAGTGGATAATATTGTAACATACAACAAGTAACTAAACCATACACTTGAACTTAGAACAGTTTATCTCTATAGTCTATGTGCACAAGACCTAGGTCGCAGGCTAGAATTTAGTCACAGTTATGTTTTCTGCGATAAGTCCGCCTTCGGATTAGGTCATTCCTTGCTGAATAATCTCTCACTGAATCCTCACATTGCCATCTAGAAGGTGGCCTTCTGTTTCTAGAGGGCCGTAGAGTATTTGGTTCAGGAGAAATTGTCTGTGGAGGAGTACCCAATGGTTGTTGATCACCTGTGATATTTTGTTGTTGGACAGAATCATTCTGAGGTTGATCTGTTTCAGTTGTGTTCATTGCATTTTCATCCTCAGAAGACTCAGGTGGGCACCACACTCCATGCCAGATATCCTCACCATCTGAATCATTTGATATTTGTGTAGCTGGTTGAGATCTATGTCTCATTTGTTCTACATGGCGGGAAACTGTACCACCAGCTTGTAGTTGAACTTTAAACATTCTGTTGCCCATGCCTTGTATTATGACAGCTGGAATCCATTTATTTGGGCCACGGTAGTTTCTAACCCATACTCTGTCATGAAGAACAAATTCTGAAACGCTAGAAGTGTTCAACTCTTGTGTGGGATGTTCTGGTCTAACTTTATCCAGTGGAGTTCTCAGGCGTCTTCCAAACATTAACATTGCAGGTGATAGCCCAGTAGTGGCATGGGGTGTGTTTCGATAGTTAAACAAAAAATTAGAAAGGGAGTTTGGATTAAATTTTGATTTCTGAGAGACAGCTAAGTGGCGTTTTAAAGTTTGTACAAATCTTTCAGCCTGTCCATTAGAGGCTGGAAAATATGGAGCTGTCTTACAGTGTTTGATGTTATTTGTATCTAGAAAGGTTTCAAATTCATGTGATATGAACTGTGGACCATTGTCTGAGACTAAAGTTTGTGGCAGTCCAAATCTTGCAAACATACTGGAAAGAACGACAATGGTTTGTTGTGTTGTAGTACTTGACATTTGAACTACTTCTGGCCACTTGGAATGAGCATCCACAGCCACCAAATACATTCGTCCATCCACTGGCCCCGCAAAATCAACATGGATTCTTGTCCAAGGTTCATTTGGCCATGGCCAAGTTTTTGAGGTGTCCCTGCTGGGATTCCGCTGTGTCTGTGCACATGCATTGCAAGCAGCTACATAAGAAGCAATATCTGTATCCAATTTAGGCCACCAAAAATATTCTCGTGCTCTTTGCTTCATTTTTACTACACCCTGATGTGAGCTGTGTAGTAACTTTAATGCTAATGTTTGCAGTAAGTTCGGAATTATCACTCGTGACCCCCATAACAGACAGCCTGAGTCATGCACAATTTCCTTCTTCCTTGTAAAATATGGCTGAAGGTCAGAGCGAACCACTTTAGGCCACCCATGTTGAACAAAAGACTTGATTTCCTGTAAGGTAGAATCAGAGCATGTATAAGTAGCAATCACTTTGGAATTTAGATTTACAGGCTGTGGAGGGGTTTCTATGATTTTAGAAGATGTTGTCATGTGATGTACCATTGGTAATCTAGAAAACATATCCACATTCGTATGATCACTGTGGCATCGATATTTAATGGAGTAGTTGTAAGCCGCCAGCTGAAGTGCATAGCGCTGAAGTCGAGCAGCTGTTGTGTTGGAGATACCCTTCTGAGGGTGCAGAATGGACAAAAGTGGTTTATGATCCGTGATCAGAGTAAAAGGTCTGCCATATATATAAATGTGGAATTTCTTCACAGCCCAAATTATTGCTAAAGCTTCCCGATCAATCTGGGCATAATTTCTCTCCGACGGAGTTAAAGATCTGGACGCAAAAGACACAGGACGTTCAGACCCATCGGGCATAATGTGTGAAAGTACTGCGCCTAAACCATATGGTGAAGCATCACAGGCTAGTACCAAAGGCTTCTTAAGGTCATAGTGGACAAGGAGTCTTGATTCCAGAAGAAGCTGCTTAGAGCGTTCAAATGCTCGTGTACATAAGTCAGTCCAGGCCCACTGGTTTTTACTATCTAAAAGACGGTGTAGTGGATATAGTAAATGAGCCAAATTTGGTAAAAATCTGTGATAGTAATTGAGCAACCCCAAATAAGAACGTAGCTGAGATACATTAACAGGGGTGGGAGCATGAACCAGCGCTTTCACTTTTTCAGCAGTTGTGTGTAGACCAGTCTTGTCCACTACATGTGCACAATATTCTAAACTATTGCAGAAGAACTCACACTTTTCCATGTTAACTTTCAGTCCGAATTCCTGTAGGCGTTGTAAAACAGCTTCAACATTGGCTTTATGAGCAGCATCATTTTCACCAGTGATAAGCATGTCATCTAACATACAGTGGGTATGTGGAATACCTGCCAAGATCTCATCCATTATCCGTTGCCACACTGCAGGTGCTGGGGCAATGCCAAACACCATCCGCGTATACTGAAAAAGTCCTTTGTGAGTGTTGATAGTTAACAGGTGTCTGGAGTCTGGATGCACCTCTAATTGTAAGTATGCTTGATGCAAGTCAATTTTTGTAAATTTTTCACCCCCTGCCAGAGAACTAAACAATTCTTCAATCCGTGGTAAAGGATACTGGTCCACAAGTAATTGAGGGTTAAGGCCCACTCTGAAATCTCCACAGATGCGAATGTCCCCATTCTTTTTTCTGACAGGAACTATTGGGGAAGCCCATTCACTGCTAGACACTGGAACAATAATCCCCTGATTTCGTAGTCTTTCTAGTTCTGCTTCAATTTTAGGTTTAAGTGCAAATGGTACAACTCTTGGTTTACAAAATTTTGGAATAGCATTTTCTTTTAGGTGAAGCTGAATCTGCTTGTCTTTCACTAAACCTAGGTTCCCATCAAATACAGTCTTATATTTGTGCTTTAGTGAATTAATCCAAGAAGAATTTGAATTCCCACTTTGGTCCAGCAGTTTGTTAAGTGGTAACTGTTGTGGTAACTTTGGCATGCCCAATGCTTGGATCCAGGATCTACCAAACAAAGGTGGTCCTCCTTTAGGTAAAATGTAGAGGCGTAGATTTTTAGTTATACCATTAAATGTCACTGTAGGTGATACACACCCAATAGGCTTTATTATTTCATTTGAATATGTTTGCATGGTGACAGCTGTTGGAACAATTGGTTGCCTTAGTCCCAGGCGGTTCCAATCAGCAGCTGTGATAACAGAGACTGCTGCTCCTGTATCAACTTCCATAATGAGAGGTTTACCATCTATATTCACCTTTGCTTGCAGTTCTGGAATTTTATTCTCAAGGCTGTAGATCTGTAATGTGTATAACGGTTTGTCTTCCTCTGAATCTGTGTGTGGTGTATCTACTTGCACATGAAAAGCTGCACGTGACTTGCTGCTGCCTTTCTTACTTTTATCTCTGTCTAAGGAACTTCTGCACACTCTCTTTGTATGACCAATCTTCCCACACCCATAGCAGGTGCTGTTCCTAAACCTGCAGGCATTTGCTGTGTGATTTGTGTCACCACATCTGTAACAAGCTGTCTGTGACTCTTGTCTAGCTGGATACTGTTTATTTAGGTGCACACTTGTATGAAAAACATCTTTTTCCTTATCACAAACTGCCTGTGCTGGGGCCTGGAGCATTTGTGCATCTTTAGTAGCAAGTTCCATGACTGTAACTATCTCTATAGCACGCTTTAGTGTTAAATCATCCTCTGCTAATAGTCTCTTTTGTACTGTACAGTCCATGAGTCCAATAACAAACATATCACGTAAAGCAGTGTTTAAATAATCACCAAATCTGCAGCTACTTGCTAGTTTCTTTAAACTGATCACATAACTTTTAATGTCCTCATGCTGCAATTGCTTGCGTGTGTAAAACTTAAAGCGTTCTGATATCTCCAGAGGCTTAGGTAGGTAGTGGTCAGATAACAGGCAGATCAGGTCAGACAGAGGTTTAGCATTAGGTTTATCTGGTGAGAGAATGTCCCTTAATGTAGTGTAAGCTGCTGAGCCTATAGTTGTCAGAAACACAGCCACTTGCTTATCAGCTCCTATGTTATTTGCTGTACAATATAGCTCAAACTGTTCAACCCATGTGTCCCATCTGTCTGTGTCTGCTGCAAACACAGGTAAGGTGCCAATAAGTGCCATTATAGGGTCAGACCACAGATCCTCGTCGCCAGCTGTTATGTTCTGTGTGTAGTCAGGATTAGAACATTCAGTTGTGTGCTGTTACCTTGTGTCTGATGTCTCTTGCACATATCACTGAGACTCTGCAGCAGGAACTTTAGATAACTTTTATTCAGCTACAGCCACATGGCTATTTACTAGCAGGTTCCTTCAGTAAAACTAACATGGCTTCTGTTGATGTCACAGAGACCCAGACACACCCAGGGGGTGTGGTGAGCTGAGCTTAAAGCTGCAGTAATCTTAACACCCATGACCAAAGTGTCATATGCCCTGCTAAAGACAAAAGATGTAGAAAATGTAACAGGATGGGCCATTTTGAAGTGGTGTGTAAGACTGAATATATTAAGGAGATGCAGGTGGATAGCGACCAGGAGGGTCAAGAAGTGTCCTTTGTGGGGTCTGTTGTTGAACGGCCGGGTTCAGAAGATGATTGGAGGGTTACTCTTACTGTAATGGGAGCCAAAGTTGCCTTTAAGATTGACACAGGAGCAGACATCACTGTAATGTCTCTTGCAGCATTCATAAAACTGCCTCGACAGCCTCAGCTGGCGAAAGTTACAACAAAAGTACATAGTCCTGGTGGCCGCATCGATTGTGTGGGGAAATTTCTTGCCAGCTGCGTGTACAAGCAAAGGAAATTCACCATGTGGGTGCATGTGATTAGAGGTCAGTGTGTTAAGAACTTATTGAGCAGAAAAGCAGCCTGTGGTTTAGGCCTAGTAGCCAGAGTGAATGAGATCTCAGAAGATATGTTTGGTGAATTGGGCCTACTGAATTGCAACCCAGTCCATATATCACTTAAAGGTGACGCAGTCCCATACAGCATTACCACTCCCCGTAGAATTCTGTTCCCGCTCATGCCTCAAGTGGAGAAGGAGCTTCTGCGTATGAAGAATATGGGGGTTATTGAAGAGGTTGTTGAAGCAACTGACTGGTGTGCACCCATTGTGCCTGATGCAAAGAAAGATGGGAAGGTACACATATGCGTAGACTTAAAAAGGCTGAATGAGGCGGTGAAGAAAGAGAGATATGTGCTGCCGACACTTGAAGACGAGCTCCGAAATTGGCTGGGGCGAAGTTCTTCTCTACATTGGATGCTTCTAGCGGCTTCTGGCAGATACCTCTATATCCAAAGTGCCGCAAACTTCATTACACCAGTAGGTCGTTTTGGATTTGCAGACTCCCCTTCGGGATATCCTCTGCTCCTGAAATCTTCCAAAGAGAAATGAGTTCTCTCCTAAGAGACCACGTGGGCACGGCAGTCGTCATGGACGACATCTTAGTGTATGGGTCTACATTGGAGGAACATGATCAGCGATTGAGCTGTGTGCTGCAGACTATCAGAGAGTCTGGGCTGAAGCTAAACAAAGAGAAATGCCATTTTAGGAAAGCTGAGTTATGTAACTTTGGGCATATCATCAATGGGGATGGCATCAAGCCAGACCCCGAGAAAATGTGTGGTATTGAACAGATGAAAAGTCCTTCTGATGTACATGAGCTGAGAAAAATATTGGGCCTCGTAAATTATGTGGGCAGGTTCCTTCACGATTTATCCACAATACTACACCCTATCACAGAGTTGCTAAAGAAAGATGTTGCCTGGGTCTGGGGACCTTCACAAGAAGAATCTTTTATGCAGGTCAAGTCCCTGCTGGGGTCTGCCCCAGTTTTGGGGTTCTACGACCCTTCCAAAAAGACTGGTTAGTGCTGATGCGAGCAGTTATGGATTAGGGGCCGCCCTCCTGCAGCTAAATGAAAACAAACTACAGCCCAGCCTACTGTTCCCGCACACTGATGGCTGCTAAGTCAAAATACGCCCAAATTTAGAAAGAGTGCCTGGCTGCAGTTTGGGCCTGTGAGCACTTTCAGCGTTACCTAGTGGGTTTAGAGAAATTTTGTCTGGAAACTGATCATAAACCGCTAGTCCCTCTAATCAACTCCTATGATACTGACAAAACACCCCTAAGATGCCAGAGACTTCTAATGAGGCTGCTCAGGTTCAACGTTCAGGCAGTGCATGTGCCGAGGAAACAACTGGTTGTGGCGGATACACTGTCCAGGCTCCCGCTGGCTGTTGCTGAAGAGTCTTCAACGGAATCGGATGGGAAAGTGTATGTAGATTCAGTTCTGGCCTCTAAGTCCATTTCTTCAGGGAAACTAGAACAAATAAAGAAAGAGACATATTTAGATACAGACCTTCAAGAAGTTATAAAGTATATAAAAGAAGGTTGGCCCGAGAGTTGGGCAGCCTGGATGTCTTTAAGTTCTTACCAGTCAGAGAGGTCACAGCTCACAGAGCTGGATGGGTTGGTGCTGTTCCAGGACCGTATTGTTATTCCTGTCAGTATGAGGCAGGAGATGCTAAACAGGATTCACAATGGCCACTTAGGCATTACAAAGTGCAGAGAAAGGGCAGCTACGGCTGTATGGTGGCCTGGGATCAGTTCCGACATTGCAAGTCATCCAAATGTGCCTTTTGCGGGAACGCCGGCCTACTCAGAGAAGGGAGGCCTTGATTTCTATTATGCTGCCTGCAGGCCTGTGGCAGAAAATAGCTGCTGATTTGTGCGAACTGCACAGGAAAAAGTTCCTAGTCGTGATCGACTACTATTCCAGGTATGTGGAAATTGCACCTTTGAATGAAATCACAAGTCAAGCCGTTATCACTCGTCTCAAGAGCTTGTTCGCCCGGTGGGGCATACCAGTGGAGTTGGTGAGTGATAACAGAATGCAGTTCGCTTCAACAGAGTTCAGTTCTTTCAGCAGAAAATATGATTTTATACATTCCATGTCAAGTCCACATTACCCGCAGGCTAATGGAATGGCTGAAAGGGCAGTTCAAACAACAAAATTCATTTTGAAGCAATCTGAGCCGTACCTGGCCCTCTTGTCCTACAGGGCGACTCCCATTCAAGCCACGGGGTTTAGCCCGGCACAGATGATGCTAGGACGCCAGATTCGCACCACCTTACCCTCTGTGGGTGTCTTCCAGCCAACTAGCTCTATTCCCCGGGATGAAGTCCTTAGGAGGGATGAAGAGGCAAAAAGGGGCTATCGATTCTTCTACGACAGGAGACATTCTGTGAGGCCCTTGCAGGAGCTGAATGTAGGGCAAAGTGTCAGAAGTAAACTGGATGATGAGAAGAAATAGAAGACGCCTGCTACGGTAATTGGACGTTTTCCTTACTGATGGAGGGACAGTTACACGCCATATTTGAAAACATCTTCAGCCTGTACCTGAGAGTTTGGAACTGGATGCCTCAGTACCACCGCCGGTGGGATCCCCTGTTTTAAAAGGGGTGCCTTCCCCTCAGCAAGATCACAGCAGGGATATGTCTTTGCCTCCAGCAGACTCTCAATCACCTTCTTCTGTATCAGAGGACAGTTCATGTAGAGTTACATCAAGCGGAAGAGTGGTGAAACTTCCGGCCCGATATCGGGATTTAGTTTAGTTAGAACAGTGACTGGAAGTATGGGCAGAATAATCCCATGGTCACTGTGAACTAGGGTAGTCTACCCCGATGTTCAAGTCAGGATGTAATTCATGTTGTTTATACAGATATTCTCTGTAACTTGTTATTTGTTATATACTATACAAAACTGTTGTTGTATACCTTGTTATTTGTTATATTCAAATGAAAAAAATGTATGCTTCGTCCTTTGAAAAGGGGGAAGATGTGATGAGAGTGGGAAGTGACGTCCCCACATTGGGGGCAGGGCTTAGGTCCCTTTGTCTGTGTTGCAGTTACTTAGTGAAATCAAAGCTACTAGATGTGTGTTTCCATGCTCTACAATAAAATAGAGTTGTACCATCTTTGCTGTGTCCTGCATCTCATGACAGATGCCTTGTATTATCACATAGTGCAGAGTGTTGTGTTTATTAGTGTATAGGTGCCTTGTATTATTATATAGTGCAGAGTGTTATGTTTATTAGTGTATAGATGCCTTGTATTATTATATAGTGCAGAGTGTTATGTTTATTAGTGTATAGATGCCTTGTATTATTATATAGTGCAGAGTATTGTGTTTATTAGTGTATAGATGCCTTGTATTATTATATAGTGCATAGTGTTGTGTTTATTAGTGTATAGATGCCTTGTATTATCATATACTGCAGAGTGTTGTGTTTATTAGTGTATAGATGCCTTGTATTATTATATAGTGCAGAGTGTTGTGTTTATTAGTGTATAGATGCCTTGTATTGTCATATACTGCAGAGTGTTGTGTTTATTAGTGTATAGATGCCTTGTATTATTATATAGTGCAGAGTGTTGTGTTTATTAGTGTATAGATGCCTTGTATTATTATATAGTGCAGAGTGTTGTGTTTATTAGTGTATAGATGCATTGTATTATCATATAGTGCAGTGTTGTGTTTATTAGTGTATAGGTGCCTTGTATTATCATATAGTGCACAGTGTTGTGTTTATTCGTGTATAGATGCCTTGTATTATCACATAGTGCAGAGTGTTGTGTTTATTAGTGTATACGTGCCTTGTATTATCACATAGTGCAGAGTGTTGTGTTTATTAGTGTATAGGTGCCTTGTATTATCACATAGTGCAGAGTGTTATGTTTATTAGTATATAGATGCCTTGTATTATCACATAGTGCAGAGTGTTGTGTTTATTAGTGTATAGATGCCTTGTATTATCATATAGTGCAGAGTGTTATGTTTATTAGTGTATAGATGCCTTGTATTATCACATAGTGCAGAGTGTTGTGTTTATTCATGTATAGATGCCTTGTATTATCATATAGTACAGAGTGTTGTGTTTATTAGTGTATAGATGCCTTGTATTATCATATAGTGCAGAGTGTTGTGTTTATTAGTGTATAGATGCCTTGTATTATCACATAGTGCAGAGTGTTGTGTTTATTAGTGTATAGGTGCCTTGTATTATCACATAGTGCAGAGTGTTGTGTTTATTAGTGTATAGATGCCTTGTATTATCACATAGTGCAGAGTGTTGTGTTTAATCGTGTATAGATGCCTTGTATTATCACATAGTGCAGAGTGTTGTATTTATTAGTGTATAGATGCCTTGTATTATCACCTAGTGCAGAGTGTTGTGTTTATTAGTGTATAGATGCCTTGTATTATTATATAGTGCAGAGTGTTGTGTTTATTAGTGTATAGATGCCTTGTATTATCACATAGTGCAGAGTGTTGTGTTTACTAGTGTATAGATGCCTTGTATTATCATATAGTGCAGAGTGTTGTGTTTATTAGTGTATAGATGCCTTGTATTATCATATAGTGCAGAGTGTTGTGTTTATTAGTGTATAGATGCCTTGTATTATCATATAGTGCAGAGTGTGGTGTTTATTAGTGTATAGATGCCTTGTATTATCACATAGTGCAGAGTGTTGTGTTTATTAGTGTATAGATGCCTTTATTATCATATAGTGCAGAGTGTTATGTTTATTAGTGTATAGATGCCTTGTATTATCACATAGTGCAGAGTGTTGTGTTTATTAGTGTATAGATGCCTTGTATTATCATATAGTGCAGAGTGTTATGTTTATTAGTGTATAGATGCCTTGTATTCTTGTATTATCACATAGTGCAGAGTGCTGTGTTTATTCATGTATAGATGCCTTGTATTATCATATAGTACAGAGTGTTGTGTTTATTAGTGTATAGATGCCTTGTATTATCACATAGTGCAGAGTGTTGTGTTTATTAGTGTATAGATGCCTTGTATTATCATATAGTGCAGAGTGTTGTGTTTATTAGTGTATAGATGCCTTGTATTATCACATAGTGCAGAGTGTTGTGTTTATTAGTGTATAGGTGCCTTGTATTATCACATAGTGCAGAGTGTTGTGTTTATTAGTGTATAGATGCCTTGCATTATCACATAGTGCAGAGTGTTGTGTTTATTAGTGTATAGATGCCTTGTATTATCACATAGTGCAGAGTGTTGTGTTTATTAGTGTATAGATGCCTTGTATTATCATATAGTGCAGAGTGTTGTGTTTATTAGTGTATAGATGCCTTGTATTATCAGATAGTGCAGAGTGTTGTGTTTATTAGTGTATAGATGCTTTGTATTATCATATAGTGCAGAGTGTTGTGTTTATTCGTGTATAGATGCCTTGTATTATCACCTAGTGCGGAGTGTTGTGTTTATTAGTGTATAGATGCCTTGTATTATTATATAGTGCAGAGTGTTGTGTTTATTAGTGTATAGATGCCTTGTATTATCATATACTGCAGAGTGTTGTGTTTATTAGTGTATAGATGCCTTGTATTATCATATAGTGCAGAGTGTTGTGTTCATTAGTGTATAGATGCCTTGTATTATCATATAGTGCAGAGTGTTGTGTTTATTAGTGTATAGATGCCTTGTATTATCACATAGTGCAGAGTGTTGTGTTTATTAGTGTATAGATGCCTTGTATTATCATATAGTGCAGAGTGTTGTGTTCATTAGTGTATAGATGCCTTTATTATCATACAGTGCAGAGTGTTGTGTTCATTAGTGTATAGATGCCTTGTATTATCATATAGTGCAGAGTGTTGTGTTTATTAGTGTATAGATGCCTTGTATTATCATATAGTGCAGTGTTGTGTTTATTAGTGTATAGATGCCTTGTATTATCATATAGTGCAGTGTTGTGTTTATTAGTGTATAGATGCCTTGTATTATCACATAGTGCAGAGTGTTGTGTTTATTAGTGTATAGGTGCCTTGTATTATCATATAGCGCAGAGTGTTATGTTTATTAGTGTATAGATGCCTTGTATTATCATATAGTGCAGTGCTGTGTTTATTAGTGTATAGATGCCTTGTATTATCATATAGTGCAGAGTGATGTGTTTATTAGTGTATAGATGCCTTGTATTATCATATAGCGCAGAGTATTGTGTTTATTAGTGTATAGATGCCTTGTATTATCATATAGTGCAGAGTGTTGTGTTTATTAGTGTATAGATGCCTTGTATTATCATATAGTGCAGAGTGTGGTGTTTATTAGTGTATAAATGTCTTGTATTATCACATAGTGCAGAGTGTTGTGTTTATTAGTATATAGATGCCTTGTATTATTATATAGTGCAGAGTGTTGTGTTTATTAGTGTATAGGTGCCTTGTATTATTATATAGTGCAGAGTGTTGTGTTTATTAGTGTATAGATGCCTTGTATTATCACATAGTGCAGAGTGTTGTGTTTATTAGTATATAGATGCCTTGTATTATTATATAGTGCAGTGTTGTGTTTATTAGTGTATAGATACCTTGTATTATCACATAGTGCAGAGTGTTGTGTTTATTAGTGTATAGATACCTTGTATTATCACATAGTGCAGAGTGTTGTGTTTATTAGTGTATAGATGCCTTGTATTATCACATAGTGCAGAGTGTTGTGTTTATTAGTGTATAGATGCCTTGTATTATCATATAGTACAGAGTGTTGTGTTTATTAGTGTATAAATGCCTTGTATTATCATATAGTACAGAGTGTTGTGTTATTAGTGTATAGATGCCTTGTATTATCATATAGTACAGAGTGTTGTTTATTAGTGTATAGATGCTTTGTATTATCATATAGTACAGAGTGTTGTGTTATTAGTGTATAGATGCCTTGTATTATCACATAGTGCAGAGTGTTGTGTTTATTAGTGTATAGATGCATTGTATTATCATATAGTGCAGAGTGTTGTGTTCATTAGTGTATAGATGCCTTGTATTATCATATAGTGCAGAGTGTTGTGTTTATTAGTGTATAGATGCTTTGTATTATCATATAGTACAGAGTGTTGTGTTATTAGTGTATAGATGCCTTGTATTATCATATAGTGCAGAGTGTTGTGTTTATTAGTGTATAGATGCCTTGTATTATCATATAGTGCAGAGTGTTGTGTTCATTAGTGTATAGATGCCTTGTATTATCATATAGTGCAGAGTGTTGTGTTTATTAGTGTATAGATGCCTTGTATTATCATATAGTGCAGTGTTGTGTTTATTAGTGTATAGATGCCTTGTATTATCACATAGTGCAGACTGTTGTGTTTATTAGTGTATAGATGCCTTGTATTATCACATAGTGCAGAGTGTTGTGTTTATTAGTGTATAGATGCATTGTATTATCATATAGTGCAGAGTGTTGTGTTCATTAGTGTATAGATGCCTTGTATTATCATATAGTGCAGAGTGTTGTGTTTATTAGTGTATAGATGCTTTGTATTATCATATAGTACAGAGTGTTGTGTTATTAGTGTATAGATGCCTTGTATTATCATATAGTGCAGAGTGTTGTGTTTATTAGTGTATAGATGCCTTGTATTATCATATAGTGCAGAGTGTTGTGTTCATTAGTGTATAGATGCCTTGTATTATCATATAGTGCAGAGTGTTGTGTTTATTAGTGTATAGATGCCTTGTATTATCATATAGTGTAGTGTTGTGTTTATTAGTGTATAGATGCCTTGTATTATCACATAGTGCAGACTGTTGTGTTTATTAGTGTATAGATGCCTTGTATTATCACATAGTGCAGACTGTTGTGTTTATTAGTGTATAGATGCCTTGTATTATCATATAGTGCAGTGTTGTGTTTATTAGTGTATAGATGCCTTATATTATTATATAGTGCAGAGTGTTGTGTTTATTAGTGTATAGATGCCTTGTATTATCATATAGTGCAGTATTGTGTTTTTTAGTGTATAGATGCCTTGTATTATCACATAGTGCAGACTGTTGTGTTTATTAGTGTATAGATGCCTTGTATTATCATATAGTGCAGTGTTGTGTTTATTAGTGTATAGATGCCTTGTATTATCACATAGTGCAGACTGTTGTGTTTATTAGTGTATAGATGCCTTATATTATTATATAGTGCAGAGTATTGTGTTTATTAGTGTATAGATGCCTTATATTATTATATAGTGCAGAGTATTGTGTTTATTAGTGTATAGATGCCTTATATTATTATATAGTGCAGAGTGTTGTGTTTATTAGTGTATAGATGCCTTGTATTATCATATAGTGCAGAGTGTTGTGTTTATTAGTGTATAGATGCCTTGTATTATCACATAGTGCAGACTGTTGTGTTTATTAGTGTATAGATGCCTTGTATTATCATATAGTGCAGTGTTGTGTTTATTAGTGTATAGATGCCTTGTATTATCACATAGTGCAGAGTGTTGTGTTTATTAGTGTATAAATGCCTTGTATTATCATATAGTACAGAGTGTTGTGTTTATTAGTGTATAGATGCCTTGTATTATCACATAGTGCAGAGTGTTGTGTTTATTAGTGTATAAATGCCTTGTATTATCATATAGTACAGAGTGTTGTGTTTATTAGTGTATAGATGCCTTGTATTATCATATAGTGCAGAGTGTTGTGTTCATTAGTGTATAGATGCCTTGTATTATCATATAGTGCAGAGTGTTGTGTTTATTAGTGTATAGATGCCTTTTATAATCATATAGTGTAGAGTGTTGTGTTTATTAGTGTATAGATGCCTTGTATTATCACATAGTGCAGACTGTTGTGTTTATTAGTGTATAGATGCCTTGTATTATCACATAGTGCAGACTGTTGTGTTTATTAGTGTATAGATGCCTTGTATTATCATATAGTGCAGTGTTGTGTTTATTAGTGTATAGATGCCTTATATTATTATATAGTGCAGAGTGTTGTGTTTATTAGTGTATAGATGCCTTGTATTATCATATAGTGCAGTATTGTGTTTTTTAGTGTATAGATGCCTTGTATTATCACATAGTGCAGACTGTTGTGTTTATTAGTGTATAGATGCCTTGTATTATCATATAGTGCAGTGTTGTGTTTATTAGTGTATAGATGCCTTGTATTATCACATAGTGCAGACTGTTGTGTTTATTAGTGTATAGATGCGTTATATTATTATATAGTGCAGAGTATTGTGTTTATTAGTGTATAGATGCCTTATATTATTATATAGTGCAGAGTATTGTGTTTATTAGTGTATAGATGCCTTATATTATTATATAGTGCAGAGTGTTGTGTTTATTAGTGTATAGATGCCTTGTATTATCATATAGTGCAGAGTGTTGTGTTTATTAGTGTATAGATGCCTTGTATTATCACATAGTGCAGACTGTTGTGTTTATTAGTGTATAGATGCCTTGTATTATCATATAGTGCAGTGTTGTGTTTATTAGTGTATAGATGCCTTGTATTATCACATAGTGCAGAGTGTTGTGTTTATTAGTGTATAAATGCCTTGTATTATCATATAGTACAGAGTGTTGTGTTTATTAGTGTATAGATGCCTTGTATTATCACATAGTGCAGAGTGTTGTGTTTATTAGTGTATAAATGCCTTGTATTATCATATAGTACAGAGTGTTGTGTTTATTAGTGTATAAATGCCTTGTATTATCATATAGTGCAGAGTGTTGTGTTCATTAGTGTATAGATGCCTTGTATTATCATATAGTGCAGAGTGTTGTGTTTATTAGTGTATAGATGCCTTTTATAATCATATAGTGTAGAGTGTTGTGTTTATTAGTGTATAGATGCCTTGTATTATCATATAGTACAGAGTGTTGTGTTTATTAGTGTATAGATGCCTTGTATTATCATATAGTGCAGACTGTTGTGTTTATTAGTGTATAGATGCCTTGTATTATCACATAGTGCAGTGTTGTGTTTATTAGTGTATAGATGCCTTGTATTATCATATAGTGCAGAGTGATGTGTTTATTAGTGTATAGGTGCCTTGTATTATCATATAGTGCAGAGTGTTGTGTTCATTAGTGTATATCTGCCTTGTATTATCATATACTGCAGAGTGTTGTGTTCATTAGTGTATATCTGCCTTGTATTATCATATAGTGCAGAGTGTTGTGTTCATTAGTGTATATCTGCCTTGTATTATCATATACTGCAGAGTGATGTGTTTATTAGTGTATAGATGCCTTGTATTATCATATAGTGCAGAGTGTTGTGTTTATTAGTGTATAGGTGCCTTGTATTATCACATAGTGCAGAGTGTTGTGTTCATTAGTGTATAGATGCCTTGTATTATTATATAGTGCAGAGTGTTGTGTTTATTAGTGTATAGATGCCTTGTATTATTATATAGTGCAGAGTGTTGTGTTTATTAGTGTATAGATGCCTTGTATTATCACATAGTGCAGAGTGTTGTGTTATTAGTGTATAGATGCCTTGTATTATCACATAGTGCAGAGTGTTGTGTTATTAGTGTATAGATGCCTTGTATTATCACATAGTGCAGAGTGTTGTGTTCATTAGTGTATAGATGCCTTGTATTATCATATAGTGCAGTGTTGTGTTCATTAGTGTATAGATGCCTTATATTATTATATAGTGCAGTGTTGTGTTTATTAGTGTATAGATACCTTGTATTATTATATAGTGCAGAGTGTTGTGTTTATTAGTGTATAGATGCCTTGTATTATTATATAGTGCAGAGTGTTGTGTTTATTAGTGTATAGATGCCTTGTATTATCACATAGTGCAGAGTGTTGTTGTATTAGTGTATAGATGCCTTGTATTATCACATAGTGCAGAGTGTTGTGTTATTAGTGTATAGATGCCTTGTATTATCACATAGTGCAGAGTGTTGTGTTCATTAGTGTATAGATGCCTTATATTATTATATAGTGCAGTGTTGTGTTTATTAGTGTATAGATACCTTGTATTATCACATAGTGCAGAGCGTTGTGTTCATTAGTGTATAGATGCCTTATATTATTATATAGTGCAGTGTTGTGTTTATTAGTGTATAGATACCTTGTATTATCACATAGTGCAGAGTGTTGTGTTCATTAGTGTATAGATGCCTTATATTATTATATAGTGCAGAGTGTTGTGTTCATTAGTGTATAGATGCCTTGTATTATTATATAGTGCAGAGTGATGTGGCTAATTTTATTTTTTAAAACTTTCATTTCATCATCAATAGGGAAACAAATATCATGACCAATTTACATAATCACAACAATCCACCGCTTGACAATGCAATCAGGAGTATTCTGCATACAAAAATCATAATAGAATAAAGAGACCAGTACAAAATGAGTCAGTAGCCATAGAAGCAAAGTCTCTAAATCACAGTTCTCAGTTGGGTATTAGTCCATGGGTCTTCACCTCCATACAGGGGTAGCATGTCTTCATGTTGCCTATTGAAGAGTTTTCTTTTTTTTATTTTATCATTCATTGGAAGACTAAAGCACCCTGTAACCACCTACGAGCTCCGGGGTGAAAGATACACAATTAAGAAAAGCATCAATTACATTAACATATATATCTACCTAGTGCTGCCATTTTTAACTAATCATTAAAGAGTTACAAGGCATCACTAAACTCCTGGTGGCTATCTCACACATCTCTTGCCATATCATTAGTACCCAAATCCGTTGACCAGATATTCCATTCGCCCCTAAGATTCACTTCCATCATATAGATGGTGTTTTTAAAAGGGTACAATATTTGTTTCTGGGTCGGGCGATCTAAACATTTTAAAAAGAGTCTCCATTTCCCATGAAGTGTATCACTTGTGTATTAACATCAAATAACGTATCACATTGTTCACGTAACAGATATTTCCACATCATTTGCTTAAGAAACATAATAGATGGTGCTTCTCTATGAAGCCATTTGTGGAAGACACATTTTCTAGCTAATAGTATAATATAAATTAGAAACTTCTTATCTTGCCCTGTAATCGGTAAATCTGTATGGGTGTAAGGGTGATAGGTATAAAGCTAGAAGGACACCTGGCTCCAGTATCTGTGAATCTTAGGGCAATACCAAGTATAATGAAGAAAATCTGGGTCAGGATAAGAGCATTTGCTACAGATATTAGAATAGTCTTTCCTCCATTTACTTAATCTACTTGGGGTAAGGAAGTCTTGGTACAAAACACGTATGAGTTGCTGACCATGTGAGGCTTAAGCTATCATAAATAATTTTAATGGAAGATATTCTGGGCAACCTCTTGTTCCAGACGGATAAAAGTTCTGACTGTGCTACAGGGACTTTTGTTTGTATTAAAGGGACAGTCAAGTCCAAAAAAACCTTTCATTTTTCAAATAGGGCATGTAATTTTAAACAACTTTCCAATTTACTTTTTTTTTTTTTTTTTTTATAATTTATTTTTTTATTGAGGGTAATAAAGTAAACAACATACAGGTTACTCAATGAAACATATACACATAGAACAACTAGCAAGAATATCTCACAGTATAGTAGGCAGATTGTGGAGCAACCTCACCACCACCCTCTATTTTTGCCCCTCCATAATTGCTCAGGCCGCTTTTGGACCCTCGATTACACCTCACACTAACTGAGGGGATTAGTTAGATATAGACCCCTTTTGGGTCTATAGATATCTATCGCTTAGAATACACAGAAACAATTATACAAGTCTGGCATAACTGGAAAGTAGGTAACACTAGGTAGGTATCTAAGGTCAATACTTAGAATCATATAGAGCCCTTATAGATATTCAGAGAAGATTGGATAGGGATCAGCTATAATATAGCTTATAAGGACTCACACATGCTTAAGTTCACGTGCACTTTGACAGGGAAATATATACAAGAGACCAGGACCTCTCCCACCTCTAAAGTGGGATTTATACAATGCTATTCCGGGGCAAACCCATAGTTAGGTCCATCATTAAATGCTGTGATTCCCTACACAGAGACGATTCTAGGGCTATATATTATGCTCATGTAGGTTATCCAGACCTGTCTAGTAAGTATTTTAAGACACATAAGAATATTCGCACTTGGACTATCTTTAATAAGATCCGATGAGCCATCTTTACCCTACTGTAGGTACAATCTATGGTAAGGCTCCACGGACAGAGCAGAGACTGCTTAACTCTGCTAAAAGGGAGTATGGAGGATATCTTGTTTATCCTTAACCACACAAATGTGCGGGGGGCGGATCGAGATCAGGTAATGACATTCCCTTCATTAAAAAAATTGTACATATAAATATACTCATATCATAAATACACTCTCACACAAAACAGGAGAATACACATTTTCTGAAGGGGATTGCAATAATGCTAGGGAATATTCACTTTTTTTTTTTTTTTATCATCACGTGTAGCCAGGAGTCTCAAAGTGTCACACAAGAAAGACTCTAGGGGCATTGAAGCTAGCATATGGATATTTATACAAAGCGAAAGGTGACTGGGTTGCTAGCTAGATGTGGCATAAACTAGGTAAGGGACAAATCTCCCAAAGTGTTAGATACGCATCTTCAGTTGAATCCTCAACCCACCATTTGTAGCTTCCACTTAACATGTGATAAAATATACAATAATTGCAGGTGATATACAAAGTCAGTAAAAGTATTGAAAAGTCTTAACATTCATAACTATTAACAGTAACATTAAGCCCCCAGTTCAGCTACACATAATAAAATAGGGCTTTACTGCACAATATTTAGCCTGTATGAGTACTGATGCAACTCATTGCATATAAAGAAGAGGCAGTTACACAATCTGTGCATATTTAGATACTATTCATCATACTTACAGATTCATTAAATTCAACTACAGTGTGGTGAGACTTTAAACATAAGTGTAATTATTGAATAGTGTTTCATTGACATGCTGTCCAGAACTGAGGATGCAATACAAAATCAGCTTAAGTGCATCATAAAAACATTGCATAGCATTCAGTATCATAGCTCAAGTATTTTGTGAGATTTAAGTCCCTAGACATCAACAATAGCATAACCTTAATGTCCTGCAAGCATAAATCCATGTCCAGTGTTTCTCTTTTTAACCCACTCCTTGCCTGCAAGCTAGTGAAAAGGCTACTCGACCAACAATCAGGTTATTTTCGGCCATTGATTGAACTGCGGGGCCGAAGAGCAAAGAACTTGTTATGGCAGCAGCCTCTGCTCTCCTCACCAGAGGGGCGGCTGCATTCGTCCGCGCAGCAACCAGGGCCAAGGGGTACGGTTCCTCAATATTTGTTTGCATGGGGTAAGTAAGTCTGATCCGCCTGGGTATCAAATATATGCCAGGGTGCAAATCCCCACATTTGGCGATGGGCTCCCTAGGTTCCGCCTCTTCAAGCACGTAAGCGGTGCCCACTAAGCTTTCTGACTGGGGAATATACCGAGAGTGGTCAAGACTGCCTGTCTCCAAGAATGTCAGGTCCCCACTCACCCTTGACTTCTGACCAGCAAAGCATAGCGTACTCTCTTGTTGCTCAGTAGAGCCCTTCTCCCCCCCTGTTGCAGCCGGAGCACGATGGTCCCGGACACCAGCAGACTGCAGTTTTAGTATGAGATGGTCGAATCTGGCCAGCATCTCAGACTCATGCTCTGTAAACATAGCTTTTACTGCACTGTAAAAATCCCCCATCCTGAAGGCCATGCGGGTCCAAGCAGCGCGAATGGCAGCGCTGCGCAATGCTGTGCAGGGGTTATTTAGTCTCAGGCAGCATATATGACCGTATCGTAGGTGTTGAAGGTCTTTATGGCCCGTATGTCACCCGGCTGATATCGCTTACCTCCCGGTAATGAAGGGTCAATCGCGGTAGCAAATCACGACCATTCTGGCAATCGCGGCCTAAAGGCCCAATGCTGGTGTGTTACCAAAGTCCTTCAGACGTCATGAATCTCATACTCTGCAGGCTCCCGGTTCATAATCTGACTGATATTTCATCTTCAGGGGAGATCTGGGGTGATTTTATGTGCAATGAGCTTAGTTTTTAGCACTTTTATTAACTTTTATGGCAGGAACTATGATCAGACATGTCCGTTCAGCAAGCTAGTTAGCTCCGCCCCCCTCCAATTTACTTTTATCAACATTTTTGCTTTGTTCTCTTGGTATTCTAGTTAAAAGCAAACCTAGGAAGGCACATATAATTTCTAAGCCCTTGAAGGCTGCCTCTATTTTATTTACTTTTCACAGCAGGGGAGAGCAAGCTCATGTAGGCCATATTGATAGCATTGTGATCACGCCCGTGGCTAGTGGCAGACACTGCACTAATTGGCTAAAATGCAAGTCAATAGATAATAACTAAAAGTCATGTGATTAGGGGCGGTCAGAAGATGCTTAGATACAAGTTAGTCACAGAAGTAAAAAGTGTATTAATATAACAGTGTTGGTTTTGCAAAACTGGGGAATGGGTAATAAAGGGATTATCTATCTTTTAAACAACAAAAATTCTGGTGGTGACTGTCCCTTTAACGTACTGTATATGGGAGATATTGCAAAGTTGTGCAATTGAAACTGTTCAACTGTCCGAGCTAAAGGCGATTTGTCCCAAAATGTCTCACAGTTCTGCAGGATATGATTAATGTAATGCCGAACTTGGAAGTAGGCAAATCGACTAGCGTATGGGACTAAGTATTTTCTACACACACCGTCAAAGGTTGGACTGATTTAGTGACATTGTCTAGCAGTTTATCTATATTATCTACACCCAGGGATTTCCAAGTATTAAAGACAGGGTACATTGAGCCAGGTACAAATCTAGGGTTTCCCACAATAGGCAGGTCCCTAGTATGACTAGGGTCCCAAGCCAGGGATTTAGTCATTGTTCTCCATGCTAGAAGTATATCTCGGAACATAGGATGATATTGTATAGTGGTTGGCAATTCAGACAGAACGGCATGTGGCAAAAAGGAGGGAAACACCTGGGACAGCAAAGCCTCTTCCAAGTGAGAGCTGGAGAAGTGCTGAGTATTCAGTTTCCAATCCAATGCAAACTTTGCTAGAGAAGCCCAATTATAGAAAAGAATGTTTGGTAAGTCCAATCCCCCCTGTGTATATGGGAGATGTAATTTAAGTGTGCCTATCCTAGGTTTACCCCCTTTCCAAAGAAAGGTCAGAAACATGGTGTTCAGGAGTGCGATATCTTTCCAACGTAATAGAAGGGGAAGCATCTGCATCAGGTATAGGAGCCTAGGCAAAACCATCATTTTAACAATATGTACTCTACCTGTTAGAGAAAGCGATAGGTTCTGCCAGGCCCCCATATCAGTTTTAACTTGTTGAATAATAGGGGTTATGTTTTGTTGGTACCACTGCTGCGGGTCAGCGTAAATGTGGATTCCTAAATAAGGTAAATGAGTGTCGACCGTGCGAAATGGATACAATGCTGCAACGTTCTCCATTTTGCAATGCAACCACAAAATCTCTGACTTTGAGACATTTATCTTGTAGCCCGAGAATTCTTAGAATAGCTGAATCGAGTTTCGGATTAGTGGGACATAAGTCTGTGGGTCCGATATGAAAAGTAACATATCGTCCGCGGAGAGGGCAATTTGAAGCTTATGGGAATTCAGATCAATACCAGGAAACACTGTTCATAAATAAATCGCGGATTGAGCGGATGAAAGTCTATAAAAGTCAGTCGGGAGCCCATCTGGGCCAGGGGTTTTCCCAAGAGCAAGTGATTTAATTGTTTGGAGAACCTCATCTTGGGATATTGGGGCATTCAGATCATCAAGTTGATCAGCCCTTATCTTGGGAAGGGTAAGTCCATCCCAGAACTGTCTCTGCGCCTCTACCTGACCCGGCTGTGACACTATGTCAGGCAGGTTGTTTGTTAATTGGCCTTGGCTTTTAATAGCTGAGACCCCTCTACTTGCTTGTTTAATTTTAACCAAAGAAGCTAAAAACCTCCCATATCTGTTACCATGTCTCAAAAAATATCCCTGGTTTCTATTTTCTTGGCATATTGTATTTTGCAGTAAAAATGTGTCTCTCTCCTTCTTAGCCGCAAAATAAGCGTTTCTGTTAGTTGGGGTGGGGTGTTGGCAGTAGCAGGTATATGTGGTCATCAGTTGTGTATGGTAATATTTCTCTCTGCCATTTTGGGAGCATTTCCGTTTGATCAGGTATTCTATTATATCACCTCTAAAAACTGCCTTGGCAGTCTCCCAAAAGACAATCTGTGTATTTATGTGTGATCTATTATTAGTTGTAAAATCGTCCCATTGTCTGGTTAGGTACATGTTAAAATCAGGAGATGAGTTGGGAAGTGAAACACTCGTTTGTTAGTGGGTTGAGGAGATTGTAGGAGAGTTAGAGAGATAGGGGCATGGTCCAAAATGGTAATATTAGTGATCTTAGTGTCTGTAATCAGGAATTCCAAGGAGCTAGAGGTCAGGAAAAGATCAATTTGGGATAAAGTATTGTGTGCTCTAGAGGCACAAGTATAATCCCTACCTGTGGGGTTACGTCCCTGCCATATGTCCTGCACTCCCAATGAGCTATAAAGGGTATCAAACACTTTTAGGGGGAACACCGTCATGTCTCTCCTAGATTTGACCTGGGTATAGCTAGTCTGGTCTCTGAATCTATCTAAAGCTGGATTTGGTGTTATATTAAAATCCCCAGCAATGATTAGTTTGGTGTCTAGGAATCTAGCCAGGGAAACAGTAAGTGTGTGCCAAAAAGTGGGTGCCCTTTGATTAGGGCCGTAAACATTGCACAACGTGAACCAATCACCTCTCCATTTTAGTTTAACAATAATAAACCTACCCTCGGGGTCAACTATTTTTTTCACCTATATGGTATTCTAGGTCTTTACGAATGAGGATAGCCACCCTCTACTAGAATTATTATAGGGATCACTAAGAACCTCTTAAATCCATTTAACTTTAAGTTTATCATGTTCAAGGGCGCTAAGGTGGGTCTCCTGTAGGAGCATAAGGTGGGCCTGAGATTTCCTGAGGTGTGTCAGAATGGTCTTCCTTTTAATGGGAGAATTAATCCCCCCACATTCCATGACAAGATTTTTACTGCCATCTAAGGTTTTGTTGGGAGGGCCTAAGATAACAAGGTAAACAGCCCCTAAGTACCCTAGAGATGGGGGTAAGAATCACATAACAACCTCCAAGGAGACTATCAAAACTGGGCATAGCATTTCGGGTCCGGAGGAAGCTAGAACTGCGTGTTGCCCTATAAGTAACCATATAAAGAGATGTATAAAGATATCTGTAGTGTTGCCTTTAACTAATGTCAAAATTACAGCACATAACCAAAAACAGCATTAAATACAATAACCAAAACAAAAAACTACAAAAACAGTAAACAGTGTACATTCATCATAACACAGAATTATACAATACCAGGCCGTAGTGCCATCTTCATGTATCTCCATTTAAAGTTCTTTATTTGAGGATCTATGTCCTGACCAAGAGAGAAAAAAAGAAAAAAAAAGGGATCAATCCCCTCGCAAGCTCAGCCAGGGGAATCCCTCTGGAGTGGAGAAGAGGGAGCAGGCGGGTCATTTTCCTGATCTAGAAAATACTGTGCATCTCTGGGTGAGTCGAAAAACTTAAATCCTTGTGAGGTGCAAAGTTTTAGGCGAGCCGGGAACAGTAGGATGGCTTGACGTTTTTCTTTATGTAGCGAACTACACAGAGGGGCAAAATCTTTACGTTTTTTCACCACTTCTGAGGAATAATCCTGATAGAGGTAGAGCCTTTTCTCGTCATAGAGAAACATCTCAGACTTTCTATATGCCCTTAAAAGTTGAATTTTTGATTGAAAGTTTAAATATTTTATCATTACTCCTCGGGGGGAGTGCTTTTTCCCGCCATTGCTGGTCTGTCTCCCCCAATTCGGTGTGCTCTTTCCACTTTCAGTTGTTCCTGTGGGAACGGTTTTCCAGGTCATCAACCTTTTGGTGGAGATATAGGTTCTGCTGCATCAAATCTTTAATCTGGGTAGCTGAAGAGTTATGACCGTCCTCCAAGTCAGATATCCTTTGCTCCGCACCTGCCAGTCTAGAGTTAAACTGCTTTACCTCAGATGTCAAAGTATCCATGCCTTTCTGCAGGTTGTCAAGCTTAGATAAGAGTAGGGAGTTAAGTTGCTGGTCCCCAGCAGAGGGGCCACCCTCCACCTGCTGAGGTGTGGATTTCGTGGGTGAGGCAGTTTGTATTGGGTCAGGGGGGAGCTTTGCCTTTTTGTCCTGTTGGGCTTTATTTCTATTAGACATCTTGGGAATCGTTAAGTATTTGTCCATATAATCTCACTGTCTATGCACAACACCAGTAAGGGTCAGCAGTGTTGCCCAAACAGGGGCTTAAAAAAGCATGCCAGTTGCGTGGCCCCTAGTAACTTCCTTAAATTATCTGCGGTGGCTCTATATAGCACCCATATAATAACAAGCACCAATTAGCAGTATTCACCGTGTCCAAAGGTTATACAGTGGGCTGTGTTGCTGGGCGTTTTTTAAAGTCAAATAATTTGCCCAAAAATAAACGTGTGCAGCTTATATTTGTGAGTCTATCATGTGATAGTTCAAAGTTTGTCTTATTGACACACTGAAAAAGAGACTGCGTCACTCAAAAAGATTGTGAATGTTACAAAACCCTCTGAACTGCTGTTAGATGGTAAATGTCACACACCCACCTGTCTGTTGTATAAAGTTTTTTTTTCTCCGCCGGCGATTTCTTTCAGATCCGGCAAAGGCAGGGAGGGCCAGTACAAACTGCTCAAGAAGTTATAGGCGCCGTGTGAGTCGGCAAGATGGCAGCTAGAATTTGTATCCTTTTCGTTGTGGACGTTGTTCCGGTGGTGAGGTTCCAGATGTCAAGCCTCACAAACTCCAGTATCGCTGATGTACGATACCTCCAGGCTACCATCCGATGCCAAGGAGAGGTTTGGGAACCAGTGTGCCAATTGAAATTGGGTTTTAGCTGTGCTCTATCCACGGAACTCTCTCTGAATACCACCACACTGTAGCTCCACCCACCGGAAGTCTGTGATGTGTTTATTAGTGTATAGATGCCTTTTAGTATCATATAGTGCAGAGTGATGTGTTTATTAGTGTATAGATGCCATGTATTATCATATAGTGGAGAGTGTTGTGTTTCTTAGTGTATATATGCCTTGTATTATTATACAGTGCAGAGTGTTGTGTTTATTAGTGTCAGGGTATCTGTGAATAACATGAAGTGGACTACAGATGTACCACATGAATTTATGTTTCATTTTGGTTAATATAAAATTTGACATGAATTGTGTGGGCAATAGCCATAACAGACCAAACCCCCTTTTTCCTGATTAACAGAACATCTGAGAACAAAGGATTGCTTTCAAAGATTTCCTGCATAAGGTGTGAAGCTAAAATTCCTATCAGATTGCCACTGACCCCCTCACTGCTCAAATACATCCAAATGAGAACAAAGGAAAAACATTTGGTCTAATTAGTTCAGGCAGTCATTTCAAAGATCATGCAGTTATTTCAAAGAAATGTTCACCATGTGGCTGCTATGTTTAAAGATGATTTCCTGCCCAAGATGGGTAATAAACTCATCAAACACCTGTAAATAAACAGACATGGCTTAAGAGTATGCAAGAGTTGATTGCCCCTGCAGTATTGAATCCACAAATTCTAGACGTTACATCTAGATGAAGATTAGCTAACATAGACACGTCTTGCATTGTAACTCTCAAATTCATTTTTAAAGTACAACTTGTGTTTAAATTTCAAGTATAATTGATTTTCAGACTGTATATATATATATATATATATGTGTGTGTGTGTGTGTGTGTATATATACATCCTGAGAAGAAATGCCTTTCAGATTTGTAATGAATTAAATGAATAACTGCAAATAGATGTATAAATGTTTGAAATTAATAACAACATTATTTCTTTCATTTCAGACCTGCATCTGGTGTTTCATGCATTCAAAATTTATTAGAAATATGAAATATACTGCATTCCTATTGAGATACAATACAATGCCAGACATCTAAGGGACAAATTGGGATATATATGCTGAATTTAATAAATAGCTATACAGTCAATTTAAAATGTCCAATTTTAATAACCTATTTCTTTATATTTTCAAGCATCTAATAAGTACATATATAATTGGTACTTTGAATAATATCATATGTTTTATACACTCAAAAAGAAATATACAGATATGAAATATTAATCTATATGGGATAGTAATCCAATACAGATATAATTATATTAAGATGATAACTGAGAAAGTAATTGAATCCATGATGAAGGTATTATAATCATTTTAAATCGTTTCATCGAAAATACGATTTTTAAACGCATTTTATTATATTATAAGGGGAATATTTTCATGTTTGATCTTAAAATGATCAGAGAAAATGACACTGTGGACTATATATGAAACATATGATTTATTAATACAAGAGATTAGAATATGTTGGCTAAACATTTTAAAGGTTAAATAATTAGACTGTTCGCAATATTTGATGGTGGAGCTGCATTTCTGGTTGTCTGCTGCCACCTATAGATCAGAAGCTGTATTACAGCCAAAAGGCATTTGGCTGCTCAGGGAGGGGTTTCCAAAAATAACCTATGATATGTTCAGATCCAGGGGCGATTCAGAGACAAGCTCCGCAAGGGCGAATCAGGGACAAGCTTCCGAAGGGCCTATCATCCTATTTCACTGATGATTAGAATAAAAAGGGGTGGGATTATATTGCGTGATATAACCCCAGGCAAGAGAGAAAAAAAAACTATGTGCTGAACTTTTGACTGATAATCTTGCTGCCTTGGAACACAGTCACTATGAACAAAATTGGGCTACCTTTTCTTATCCATATTGCAATACCCTTATTCATATGAGGTGAAACAAGAACTTCTGGAAGCTGAAATATTGATTTGGTTATTTTTGGTGAAGTATACGCGATTGATAAATATATATATATAATATTTAAATCAAAGGTATTTGGTAACTATAACTAAATTGCAGTTAGTAATTTTAAAAGGGCACTTTGTATTTTAGCTTGCATTCATAATCCTGTGTAGTTTTAAGATAGTTTTTTGTATGCTAAGTAATTAATTGTTTGCTAGATAAAGGCACTTTCTGCTGCATATTTCAAAAGCAGGCTTATTATTATTAAGAATAAATCCCTCTGATGTGTATTAAGTTATTTGCTATATATATACATATATTTTAGAATTGGTCTTAATTGTAGATAATTAAGAATTTATTTCAGCTCAGATAAATTGGTATAGGAATTGGTTGTTTGCACAAGTAATATATATAATTTCTGATGTTTTAAATTAGAGTTATATAGGATCAATTGTATGCTAAGTAGTTTAGTTATACTGGTCTGAAAGTTAGTGACCCATGCTGTGGTATTTCATTGTGGTGATGTAATGCAATTCAATTGTGAATAAGGTTATTAACTATTTACTAGCTACCTAGTTAAAATAAATACAAATTTACCTGTAAAAAAAAACCTAACCTTAGTTACACTGACACCTAACCTTGCACTACAATTAAATAAATTACATTAATTAAATACAATTAACTAAATTACAAAAAATAATAAACACTAAATTACACAAAATAAAAAAGAAATGATCAAACATTTAAACTAATTACACCTAATCTAAAAGCCCTATCAAAATAAAAAAGCCCCCCAACCCCAAAATAAAAAAAAACCCTAGCCTAAACTAAACTGCCAATAGCCCTTAAAAAGGGCCTTTTGCAGGGCATTGCACAAAAGAAATCAGCTCTTTCACCTTTAAAAAAAAATACAAACAACCCCTCAACAGTAAAACCCACCACCCTCACAACCAAACCCCCCAAATAAAATCCTATCTAAAAAAAAACCTAAGCTCCCCATTGCCCTGAAAAGGGCATTTGGATGGGCATTAATAAAACTCACCCAATAAACCCTTAAAAAAATCTAACACTAACCCCCAAAGATCCACTTACAGTTTTTGAAGACCGGACATCCATCCTCAATGAAGCGGCAGAAGTCCTCAGCGAATCCGGCAGAAGTCTTCATCCAAGCGGGCCGAAGTCTTCATCCAAGCTGGCAGAAGTCTTCATCCAGATGGCATCTTCTATCTTCATCCATCCGGCGCTGAGCGGCTCCATCTTCAAGACATCCGGCGTGGAGCATCCTCTTCTTTCCATGGGTAACGAAGAATGAAGGTTCCTTGAATTCCGATTGGCTGATAGAATTCTATCAGTCAATCAAAATTTAAGGTGAAAAAATCCTATTGGCTGATGCAATCAGCCAATACAATTGAGCTTCAATCCTATTGGCTGATCCAATCAGCCAATGGGATTGAGCTCACATTCTATTGGCTGTTCCAATCAGCCAATAGAATGCAAGCTCAATCCTATTGACTAACTGGATCAGTTTATAGGATTGAAGCTCAATCCTATTGGCTGATTGCATCAGCCAATAGGATTTTTTCACCTTTAATTCCGATTGGCTGATAGAATTCTATCAGCCAATCGGAATTCAAGGGACGCCATCTTGGATTACGTCATTTAAAAGAACCTTCATTCTGGAAGAATCGTCGTAAGAAGAGGATGCTCCACGCCGGATGTCTTGAAGATGGACCCGCTCCACGTCAGATGGATGAAGATAGAAGATGCAGTCTGGATAAGGACTTCTGCCCAGTTGGATTAAGACTTCTGACCGGTTGGATGAAGACTTCTGCTGCTTCATTGAGGACTTCTGCCGGCTTAGTTGAGGATGGATGTCGGTGCGACAGATACCCCGGCTACCCCGACTGGGTAGCTCTGCCAAATGGGTCCTGCTTCCTCCCTGCCAACTGCAGCTATGTAGCTGGCAAGTGACCACAACCTGTAGCCACCCCTGATGCCTGACAGCACCAGTACTCAGTGTCCCACCCTGTGGCAGACTCCAGCTACCCCGACTGGGTAGCTCTGCCAGAGGGTCCTTCCTTTGCCTGGAACAGGCTGCTATGTAGCCCAGGAAAGTGATTTTAGCAGGAGCCCACCTAAATGACTAGACAGACTAGCATTAAGGTGCAATAAGAACTGAGTTTATTGGGACAAACACATATCTGTTATACACACACACACATCTTGATAAAACAGGGAGACAATGCCACAGTTTTCCTGTCCCTCCAGACTGACCAGCACCTCCATAGCAACCATAGTCCCACAGAATCCCAGGACACAGTGGTGATGGTTTTGGGGTGATCCCGGGGGAGCGGCGGTCCCCAGATGCCGCAGTCCAAAAAGCGGCATGATTCATTATTGGGGACCGGAGATACAGCCCGTTGAAGTTATGGGGGTAGGGGTGTCCAAAACTCCCAGTTCCCAAAGCAGCTCCCCTCCGGTAATTCCCCCACCTCTTGTCCTCCTTAGGGGCTACTAATCCCCAAAAGAGCAGAGCTCTGGGGCACATGGTTGCTGGAGCGACCAGGGGTAGAGTTAGCGGGTGTCCTGCTGTCCTGTGACCGACCAGGAGTTCCAGGAGCCCGGACAGCCTGAGAGGGGTTAGGTGGATGTCCGTTGTGAGGCGGCCGACCGGGAGTTCCAGGAGAAACCATGCAAACAAAAGCTTCCAGAGATTGTGGTTGCTCTGAGGAGCCCAAAACCACTGAGAAACAACAGGGGTGAGGTTGTAGGGGGTAGCCTTAGCTTTCTGGTATCCATGACATCTCCCCCCCTCCAGTTCAGCAGACCCGGCTAGACCCTTAACGGGTCGGCCTGCAGCTGTCCGACGGTGGCCCTCTACTTCTCGGTTGCTGGGAGAGGTGATCCCATCTCTCCAGAGCTTGGGGCATCCTGGGGGGTTCTGGCTGGCGTTTATACCCTGCACCCTGGGCGCAGGGATAGTCACATAAGGCAAAGTCCCAAACAAGTATGCCAAGGCTGGGTCCCAAACAATTACTGTCCCACAAGTTCCAGTGTCCCCAAGTTCCATGGCCACACTGCCTCTCTCTGTGACACACTGTTTAGTACCGGCTGACCCACCCCAGACCGGAGGGGGAGGTTGCTCCTTGGTGGGGCAGGCAAAGCTCGGGTGCCCAAACATGTTGCACCAACTGTATAGGTTTTTCTCCTCCTTGCCTAATGCAACGCCTGCCCCCAGTGAGAAATACTCCGGGACAAGAAAGGGGTAGAGACCCTGCCAAGCTACTGAGGGGAGAGACCGTCTGTCTCTTCTCCCGAGAAGGAGATCTAACGCTGGGGAGGGAGGTCTGCTACCACTACTCCATGGGAAACTGTGCTGCTGCTGGGGAGAGAGACCAACTGTCTCCTCTCCCAGAATGGGATTTGGCCGCTGGGGAGAGCTATCGATACCCATCTCTCCCTGCAAGGGCTTCTCTGTAAGGGGAGGGAGGATGACTACCTCCGCTCACGAAGGATGGATCTGCCGCTGGGAGAGAGACCAACTATCTCCTCTCCCAGAAAGAGGTTCTGCTTACGGGGAGGGAGGACATCTACCTCAACTCCCAGGGGATGGCTCTGCCGCTGGGGAGAGAGACCGACATTATCCTCTCCCGGGAAGGGTTTCTGTTTACGGGGAGGGAGGACGACTACCTACGCTACCAGGGGATGGCCCTGCCGCTGGGGAGAGAGACCGACTGTCTCCTCTCCCGGCTCCTGGCTCTGCCACTGGGGATAGAGACTGACTTTCTCCTCTCCCGGGAAGGGGTTCAGCTGCTGGGGAGAGTTATCAACATCCCTCTCTCCCTGCAAGGGGTTCTCTGTAAGGGGAGGGAGGATGACTACCTCCGCTCCCGAAGGATGGATCTGCCGCTGGGGAGAGAGACCGACTGTCTCCTCTCCCAGCTCCTGGATCTGCCGCTGGGGAGAGACACCGACTGTCTCCTTTCCCAGGAAGGGGTTCTGCGTACGGGTAGGGAGGACGACTACCTCCGCTCCCAGGGGATGGCTCTGCCGCTGGGTAGAGAGACCGACTGTCTCCTCTCCCTGTACCTGGCTCTGCCGCTGGGGAGAGAGACCGACTGTCTCCTGTCCCAGGAAGGAGTTCTGTTTACGGGGAGGGAGGACGACTACCTCTGCTCCCATGTGATGGCTCTGCTGCTGGGGAGAGAGACCCGGCTGTCTCCTCTCCCGGCTCCTGGCTCTGCTGCTGGGGAGAGAGACCGACTGTCTCCTTTCCCAGGAAGGGGTTCTGCATACGGGGAGGGAGGACGACTACCTCCGCTCCCAGGGGATGGCTCTGCCGCTGGGTAGAGAGACTGACTGTCTCCTCTCCCTGTACCTGGCTCTGCCGCTGGGGAGAGAGACCGACTGTCTCCTGTCCCGGGAAGGGGTTCTGTGTAAGGGGAGGGAGGACGCCTACCTCCTCTCCCTGGTTTCCTGGAGCTGTTACAGGTGCTGGGCAGAGGCCGGCGGCTCTCTGCCCTGTTGCCAGTGCTTCTGCTGGGGTGGCTCCTTTGTCCAGGTCTATAAGCTCGGGCCCAGGCTGCTGATCTGTATCTAGCAGCTCGTTGTTGCTTATGCTCTGTTGCCAACCTCCATGATTCCCAGAGTGCTGCACCCCAGCTCCGTGCAGACTCTGTGCAATGCTGCAGAACTCAGTCTAGCAGCCTCTTGTATGCCTTTTCCAGTTCCCATTCTTGGACAATAAGCAATACCATATCGGATACCAGCCAGGGTACCCCCGAGAGATCCAACAGCTGCTCTCGGGAGTGGCCAATGTTCGTTACTCTCAGTTTCGCCCCGCTCCCAAATTCTGGGTCTTCTGTCAACTTTTCCAAAAGTAACCCAGGGCTGCCAAAGCCAAAGCCCTCTGTGGGGGAGCAATCTTCCAGCCATGGCTGTGCTTGCATAGCGAGCCATCGGAGGTCCCGGTAGCCGTCCTCCACCCACATCTCTGCCTGGACAAGTTGATCTAGTTCCGATAGCCATTCCTCCATGGGCTGCTCTCCCAGGAAAGCACTTGCAAGTCCCACCGGACCCAGTACCTCTCATCATCTGTGGGGAGGACCTTTCCATCACAATCCTTTTCTTGTTGAAGCCTCTCCCTCCATAGTTGCCGGCGGACAATGCTCCTCCAGCTCAGCTGGTCCAGTTCAGAACCAGAACCGTCCAGCTGGGTCAGTGCCTCCTGCACTCTCCTTAGGTACTCGGCTTCCATGGTTACTAACAGAAATCGTGTGGAAGAAGCAGATATTCATTTGGTGGTTTGGACGTTCCAGGTAGACGGAAGCATCCCACCGCTGCCAACCAATGTAACGGATACCCCGGCTACCCCAACTGGGTAGCTCCACCAAACAGGTCCTGCTTCCTTCCTGCCGACTGCAGCTATGTAGCTGGCAAGTGACCACACCCTGTAGCCACCCCTGATGCCAACAGCACCAGTACTCAGTGTCCCACCCTGTGGCAGACTCCAGCTACCCCGACTGGGTAGCTCTGCCCGAGGGTCCTTCCTTTGCCTGGAACAGGCTGCTATGTAGCCCAGGAAAGTGATTCTAGCAGGAGCCCACCTAAATGACTAGACAGACTAGCATTCAGGTGAAATAAGAACTGAGTTTATTGGGACAAACACACATCTTTTATACACACACATCTTGATAAAACAGGGAGACAATGCCACAGTTTTCCTGCAATTCCTGCCCCTCCAGACTGACCGGTGCCTCCATAACAGCCATAGTCCCACAGAATCCCAGGACACAGTGGTGACGGTTTTGGGGTGATCCCGGGGGAGCAGCGGCACTTCCAGGGTGTCATTTGCAGCGTGATTCGTTATTGGGGACCGGAGATACAGCCCGTTAAAGTTATGGGGTGTCCAAAACCCCCGGTTCCCAAAGCAGCTCCCCTCCGGTAATTCCCCCACCTCTTGTCCTCCCTAGGGGCTACTAATCCCCAAAAGAGTAGAGCTCTGGGGCACATGGGTGCTGGAGCGACCAGGGGTAAAGTTAGCGGGTGTCCTGCTGTCCTGTGGCCGACCGGGAGTTCCAGGAGCCCAGACAGCCTGAGAGGGGTTAGGCGGGTGTCCGTTGTGAGGCGGCCGACCGGGAGTTCCAGGAGCTAAGCCAGCCTAGGAGGGTTTTCCAGGTCATAGACCAGCTCTTCTCTAAACAAGTTTGGAACACAAAACCATGCAAACAAAAGCTTCCAGAGATTGTGGTTGCTCTGAGGAGCCCAAAATCACTGAGAAACAACAGGGGTGAGGTTGTAGGGGGGTGGGAGATAGCCTTAGCTGTCTGGTATCCATGACAGTCGGGTCTTCAAAAACTGTAAATGGATCTTCGAGGGTTAGTGTTAGGCTTTTAAAGGGTTTATTGGGGGGGGGGTTTAATTTTAGGTTAGGATTTGGGCACTGAAAAAGAGCTAAATGCCCTTTTAAGGGCAATGCCCATCCAAATGCCCTTTTCAGGGCAATGGGGAGCTTATGTTTTTTTAGTTAGGATTTTATTTGGGGGGTTGGTTGTGTGGGTGGTGGGTTTTACTGTTGGGAGGTTGTTTGTATTTTTTTACAGGTAAAAGAGCTCATTTCTTTGGGGCAATGCCCCGCAAAAGGCCCTTTTAAGGGCTATTGGCAGTTTAGTTTAGGCTAGGGTTTTTTTTTATTTTGGGGGGCTTTTTTATTTTGATAGGGCTATTAGATTAGGTGTAAATAGTTTAAATATCTGATAATTTCTTTTTTTTATTTTGTGTAATTTAGTGGGGGGGGGGTTGTTTGTAATTTAGGTAATTGTATTTAATTTATGTAATTGATTTAATTGTAGTGTAATGTTAGGTGTTAGCGTAAGGCAGGTTAGGTTTTATTTTACAGGTAAATTTGTATTTATTTTACCTAGGTAGTTAGTATATAGTTAATAACTATTTAGTAACTATAAAAAAATATATAAAAAGAAGGCGCTCATAGTGTAAAAAGTTCGAACAGGTGGCAAAGTTAATGCAAGAAGGTGGAAATGCACTCACATTTGGGAAAGCACTATCAAGTGCTATACAGGCAGGCCAGAAATTTAGGAGTATGCTGGCTTTCTCTCTCTCTCAAAGGCAGCGAACGTTAAGTGGATACTTCTTCCTTGAGATAAATTAAAAACAAACTACCATAGCGTAATATGTAAGGACATATAATAGTATAAAGTAGGAATATTCAGCTCACATTTGGTGATGCACTGTTATAGTGCTGTAAGAGCAGGCCAGATAATCAGGAGTAGTCTGGCTAACTCATTCACTGTGTCAGGAGCATCAGTGGGGAGTGTCTCAGTCTTAGAAGCAATAGGATCCACACGATAGCCAAAGTGTTTTCCAAATTGGTGTCAATCAGAGCGTTAGACAACAGCCGCCCTCTGTATTTGACTGGCAGCATTTGTACTGCTCAGGACGTGGACGCCGGTACTCAGGGTGTTACACTCTGTTTTCCCGGCTGTCAGTTAACACAATATAAAGATGGTGTCCTGCAACAGCATTCAACTAGGTAGAATAATAACTATTTAATAACTATTCTACCTAGTTAAAATAAATACAAAGTTGCCTGTAAAATAAAAATAAACCCTAAGCTAGCTACAATGTAACTATTAGTTATATTGTAGCTAGCTTAGGGTTTATTTTATAGGTAAGTATTTAGTTTTAAATAGGAATAATTTAGTTAATGATAGTAATTTTATTTAGATTTAGGTTTAGTATAGTGGCGGTGACGTTGGGGGCGGCAGATTAGGGGTTAATAAGTGTAGGTAGGTTGCAGTGACATTGGGGGCGGCAGATTAGGGGGTTAATAATATTTAACTAGTGTTTGTGATGCAGGAGTGCGGCGGTTTAGGGGTTAATATGTTTATTATAGTGGCAGCGATGTCCGGAGTGGCAGATTAGGGGTTAATAAGTATAATGTAGGTGTCAGCGATGTCGGGGTGGCAGATTAGGGGTTAATAAGTGTAAGATTAGGGGTGTTTAGACTCGGGGTTAATGTTAGGGTGTTAGGTGTAAACATAAATTTTGTTTCCACATAGGAATCAATGGGGCTGCGTTACTGAGCTTTACGCTGCTTTTTTCAGCCGGCTCTCTCCATTGATGTCTATGGGGAAATCGTGCACGAGCACGTAAAACCAGCTCCCCGCAGCTTTCAGCAGCGCTGGTATTGGAGTGTGGTATGGAGCTCAATTTTGCTCTACGCTCGCTTTTTGCCTGTTAACGCCGGGTTTTTGTAAACCTGTAATACCAGCGCTGTAGGTAAGTGAGTGGTGCAATAACTTGCAAGTTAGTACCGAGCAGCTCTTACCGCAAAACTCATAATCTAGCCGTTAGTCAAAATGTAGATACAACAAAAATCACGTCAATCTCAGACATTTACACCTAGATTACAAGTTTTGCGTTGCAGCTTTTAACGCTGAAAAAATGGCAAATTTCAGCGTAATAGCAGTAACGCACTATTGGGAGTTGTGTCGGTATAGCTATACCACAAGCATTTTAGCCTGTAACGCAACGTCAATCCCGCACTCAAAAAGATTACGTGTGGGATTTCCATAGCGCCGGTATTATAGGTTGTGCGGTGAAGCTAAATTCTTGCGTTCCAGCCTATACCGACACAATCCGTTCCGCCATCTGAGAGCAGTAGTTATGAGTTTTATGCCACAAAAATGTTACACAAAACTCATAACTAAAGTGTTACAAAGTACACTAACACTCATAAACTACCTATTAACCCCTAAACCGCCGCCCTCCCGCATTGCAAACACTGTATTAAACCTATTAACCCCTAATCTGCCGCCCACCCACATCGCCAACACTATTTAAATATATTAACCCCTATTCACCCGCACCCCGATATCGCCACCATTATAATAAAGTTATTAACCCCTATTCCGCTGCTCCCCGACATCGCCACCACTTTTTTTTTATTTTTTTGGGTGTTTTTTTTTTTTTTTTTAAGATTAGGGCTTTGGGCTTTGAAAAATAGCTAAATGCCCTTTTAAGGGCAATGCAAAAGAGCTAAATGCTCTTCTAAGGGCAATGCCCATACAAATGCCCCTTTAGGGGCAATGGGTAGCTTAGTTTTTTTTAAGAGTTAGGTTTTTTTATTATGGGGGGTTGGTTGGGTGGGTTTTTTTTATATTTCGTGATTTTAGTGTCAGTTATTTTTGGTAAACTTAGATTTTTTTAATTTTTCGTAGGATTTGGGTTTTTTTAGTTGTAATTTAGATATTTTAATTGGTAGTATTTTTTATTTTATTATTTTATTCGATTAGTTATGTTAGGTTAATTTATAGTTTATTGTTAGGTTTATATTTATTTCACAGGTAAGTTTTTATTTATATAAATAGAGTTATATTGTAATTTTAATTTAAAGTGTCAGTAAACCTTAAAAATAATGTTATATAATTCTGCACATAGTGCAGAATTATATAACATTATATTAGCGCAATCTTTATAAAACGTAATATTCCCTTTTAATTTAAAAAAAACCCGGCTGTTTTACAGACCCGCTCTCTGTACTCTGCTGAGCGGGTCTGTTTTATTCACACAGCGCATCGGGCCAGCTGTATAGTCACAACCCGGCCCGACCGCGCGATAACACTAAGTGCAGCCCGCTCCTGCTTTGTCTGACAGCAGGAGCGAGCTGCACTGTGTATAATGGCGTGGTCGGGCCGGGTTGTGACTATACAGCTGGCCCGATGCGCTGTGTGAATAAAACAGACCCGCTCAGCAGAGAGCAGAGAGCGGGTCTGTAAAACAGCCGGGTTTATTTAAAATTAAAAGGGAATATTACGTTTAATACAGATAAGGATAATATAATGTTATATAATTCTGCACTATGTGCAGAATTATATAACATTATTTTTAAGGTTTAATGACACTTTAAAGTTAGGGGGTGTTAGGTTTGGGGTTAATAACTTTATTTAGTGGCGGCGATGTCTGGGTGCTGGGGAATAGGGCTTAATAATTTTTATTAGTGTTGACGATGTCGGGAGAGGCAGATTAGGGGTTAATAATGTTTTTAGGTGTTGGCGATGTTGGGAGAGGCAGATTAGGGGTTAATATTTTTTTAGGTGTTGGCGATGTCGGGAGAGGCAGATTAGGGGTTAATAATTTTTTTAGGTGTTGGCAATGTTGGGGGCGGCAGATTAGGGATGTTTAGACTCAGGGTTTATGTTAGGGTGTTAGGTTTAAACGTAACTTTTTTTCCCCATAGACATCAATTGTGTTGCGTTACATTCTGCGCTTCAGGTGTTAGGTTTTTATTCTAACACTCTCTCCCCATTGATGTCTATGGGGAAAGCGTGCACGAGCACATCAAAGCAGCCCTTGGATTTTTTGCGGTATTGAGCTTAACGCCACCATATCACACGCACAAGGAGGCTTTTTAGTAACTCGTAATGGCAGCGCTATGGAGGGTGAAATAACGCAACTTTTGTTGCTTTCATTTCGCACCCTGTTTAACGCAAAACTCGTAATCTAGGTGAATGTGAACAAAATTAGTGTCCTTAATTTTTATCCCTGTTGGAATCAGTTAGGGTTCACAAATATGATACATAGCAGTCAAAATAGGGATAGGGAATATATTCAGGGCTCTTGTACTATTCATAATGTGAGGCTGAACTATTGAATCAGAGACTTAAAGTAAAGGTCCGGGGCACTTTCATTCATCAAAGTTTACAAAGCAGCCGTTTTGATTAAAAACTTACCTTTGTTTTTTTTCACAGCCAGAGCAGCTTCCCCCACCTGGAAATCCTCTCTTCACATGTCATCAATGACTAATCCAGCTTCCTCCAATCACGGCTTTCCCCCCAGGGGAATCATTGTCTGAGGCCATGCTGTGATTGGAGGAAGCCGGATTAGTCATTGCTGACGTGTGAAGAGAGGATTTCCAGGAGGGGGAAGCTGCTCTGGCTGTGAAAAAAAAAACAAAGGTAAGTTTTTAATCAAAACAACTGCTTTGTAAACTTTGATGAATGAAAGTGCCCCTGTTTTTAATAGTATTTTTAAAAAACGGACTTTCATTCATCAAAGTTTACCTTCACTTTAAAGAATGCTGAACTAAAGGCTAAAACTTGACCAACTGTTGGCAAAATAAGTTAAAATGTAAGCAGTACCTTGTGAGAAAAACCTTCCCAAGAAGGAGGAAATAGCAACTTGAGAATACATTAGAAGGTGAGAAGGAGATTGTCAGGTTAATGAGTAGGGTTGAAAGACTATGGGGCCGAATCTCAAGCTCCGAATGGAGCTTGATGCCCCTAATTCCGCGCAAGCCTTTAGGCTCGCCGGAAACAGAAGTTATGACCACTGCTCCATAACTTGTCTGCCTGCTCTGAGGCAGTGGACCAGATCAAATACTATCGGGTTGATTGACACCTCCTGCTACCGGCAGATTGGCTGCGAATCTGCAGGGAGCGACACAAGAACTGCTGGTGCAATCATCTGTCTGCATTTATTGGTGTGCAGCGGACATGATACGCTACATCGTATCATGTCTGCTCGCACTATGATAAAAATCTACCCCTATGAGTGGAAATATCATGAACATTTATAGAGTAATGTGCAGCAGTTAGTTTTAGCGTACTAAGGTTGCCACCTAGTCGACAGATTTATATATATATTAACCTCTTACTGGAAAATTATGCGTGTTCCTCATATTTAGTGTTATAGACAGTTAAAGTGATGGTAAATTCACCAACGTTGCTAGCCCTCAATTGATATAACTTCATAAATTAGTATTAGGTTTATTCATCAGAACTCTTGAAATCACAACTTTACTTTATTATTTATAATGAAACGGCTCCGTTTCCATTTTGCGCTCCAGTGTTCTGTTATATTTGCCTACTATGTTATGTTATCCTACCTATGTAACATGTTCAGCCAGATAGAGCACTTTCATATCCGTCATTTTAGTTTGAAACGGAGACTGATGTCAAAATATTGATCGGATGGGGATATTTAGCTGTTTGGAGTGAAGATCTCGCTCAAACATAAAACATTAAAACATAAAAACATAAACGCTTGTGCGCTTGTGATGATAGCATTCATTTTACAACTGAATTTTTTTAGAGTACAGATATGTTTCCATTAGTTTTTTGCTGCATAAAGTGAAAAATACATTTATAAAATGAACGCTATCATCACAAGCTAATACCATACAAATATTTGGTGTTTATGTTTTGATTATTTATGTTTGAGTGAGATCTGCACTCAAAACAGTGAAATATAAGGTGGTAGGAAAAGTATACAGAATACGATCACTATTTAGACATCAGCCTCCTTTTGAAACAAATATGGCGGATACGAAAGTTCTCTATCTAGATGTAGGCTTGGCCGTACGTTTTATGTAAGTAGGACAACATAACAGGGTAGGGAAATAATACTGAACACCGACAGCCCTGCCACTAAGTGCTTTTTTTAAAAATTGTAATGCCCAATCACAATTGTGGCATTTTGGCATGTTTGGCCACGTCTGCTCTCTGCTTTACTATGCATAATTCAGGAAGACCGGGGGCGGAGTGAACACATGCAGAAATAAAAAAGTAAAGTTTTAATCATAAAAGTAAATAGTTAGATTACAGGGGGGAAAACGTAGCGACTATTACGATAATCACATACATTATGATTATCCATGTTGCTGAAATATAAACATTACCATCACTTTAAGCTTAGTCACACAGGCATCATTTTATACATCACAAGTGTAAATCAGATCCCCTTCCACGACCTGGCCGCTAGGGAGGGTCCCACATATAGAATAAATAAGCCATCTTTACTAGCATCAATAATGTGAAAAGTTTACCATTATAGGTTACATCAATGAGGGGACATGTAGATCAGAGGTTAGTAAATCTCTTAGTGCTGCTAAACTTTAAACACTTTAACAAAATAAAAAAAAAACTATAAGTGCGCTAAAAAAACGTCTCCGGCGATATAACTGATTGAGAATATTGGAAAATCTCACCTAGCTAAGAGAGTATTCAAAAGCATAATAATAATACTCAATAGCTACCAATTTATAATTAGTCAGAAGACCTGTTATTTAAACCCCTCATCTCAGAAATACGTCCACCTCCCTGAGGAAAGAGATTGCTCTCTTCAGGAGCTGCCAGTTGAGAACATTGGTGAGGCTCAATCTGTGATTTTATTTTTGCGATTCCGTGTAGGTAAAAGTGTTAGGAATTATCGTTAGCGTAAGTAGCGCCATCTTGTTCTTGGGCGCCATTTTGCCTTTTGCATCCATCTTGTAATGATTGGCATCCATTTTGTAATGATTAAACTTTATTATAATGGGTTATTCTGTAGTGAGAAATACATGCTTGTTATTTTATTCTGCAAAGCAAGCTAACCTTGTAAATGTTCCTGGACCTAGGCCCAGGAGAGTATTATCTCAATAAGATGGTCAAATGGCCTTGTTGTTTGGCAGATGCATTTATTATTATGACTATATAAGATTGTTTATGAGCTGGTGAATTTACAGATTCACACTGTGTTTAACTGTGTAAAATGACGCGATCATAACGTGTCATCCCCTTAACCCTATATGCTGTTACTGAAGTCTATAAGAAATGCTTGCACTGTTCAATAAAAATGAATAGCTTTAGATCATTTTCTGCGTGGTCTGAGTCTGTTCTAAGGATGTCCTTATCAGATAATCTACATCTGCTTCAGGTGGTACAGTGGGCCCGCGGCTTCGGCCTGACCTGACACTCCCCCCCTAGGAATAACACCTAACAATTCTGGTGTCAGAAGTGGGATTCGCAGTCAGTGAGTATGAGTGTTTTTACCATGCTTTCCCTCTGTGAATCTGAACCTAAATTTAGTCTTGTAATAGGTGTTGGTAATATATGATAAAGGGTTAAGGGGTTCCTGCGGTGGAGGCGCAGGTTTGCGGAGGTTAAAGTCCTGCCGGCAGTGGTGATAACCACTCCAGCCAGGTTAATAGTCCTGTGCTGGTTTAAAGACAGATATTGTAGTTCTGTCTGGTAAGCGCGCAAGAGATAAAAGTTAGCATGCAATTTGATGTAAGTTTTTAAGTTAAGTTCCCCGTGCAAGTTGGCAGTGCTCCGTGTGTTAAAGTTTTCCATATTCATTCCTATAATAGAGTTTTTTTACCCACCTGGATCTCATGTTTGATATCTGATGCTTTGCTTATTTGTTTTTTCTTACTGCTTTAAAATTGTGCTGTGCTTAGAAAATATTAAGTGGCTATGCATTTTGTTATTGTTGCTATTATGGTGCTGAGGAATGGGATCTGCTGATAGATAATAATGCACAGAGAACATTACATATATAATGTCTACAAAAGGGTTAATAGTTTCTGTCATTTCAAAATACTGTCAGTAAGCACTGCTGTGTAAATGTAATGAGCAATCTCTGTGTTAAAGAATGTAGCGGGCAAAGAAAGGGGGCCGCCACTGTGCGCACACACAGATCAGAGAACAGAGAAAAAAAATGTTACAGCAGCTCTGTTAAGTACAAACTCTTTCTTTCTTTTGTTTGCAGTAATGAAAAGGAAATTTTGTATATTTTGATGTGTCATGTGTTATGGTATTATGTGTCAAAGAGTTGCTTAGATCAACAGAATAACAACATAAAAAATAAATAAATAAAAAAGGGAACGGAGGATGTTTTTATCCTGTTTTGAAATGTGTTTTATCAATTTGTAAGGAAATGGCCATTCCGTACAAATTCATACACGTTCAAATACATTGTAAATTTGGTGGGAAGTTGATCTTATTGTATTTTTATGTGTCTTTGGTATGTTATTTTGAATATTTGTTTTCCGGAGGAAAGGAAAACAAAGGGGGAGTGAATTCTGGTATGCGAGATGAGATGGGCTTGTGTGTCTGTATCGCTGTAAAAAATGTTTCTTTCTGTTTCTCTGCTGGGAAATCAGACTTTGTAAGGAGGTATTTTGTAGTGTTATTTTTTTATAAATGTATTTTAAAGTCAACAGCATGTTTTAGGTATGTGTGTTATTAATAAGCAGTTTTAGATTTAAGTGATCATTGTTGTATGTAAATATAAAAACTGTCCACCTGTTGCGGCATATAAATATATTGTTTTTGCAAGTGAAGTAACTAACGGCTTTGAAAGTGCGATGGTGTGTGTGATTTTTGTCACGCTCCAGTAAATATGAGTTTTTCTGGTATGATTAATGGGTTAAGTATGTTGTATTTGTAAGGTCTGTGCACGGAGTTAGTGCAAAAGATAAAATTAAAAATATTTGGGTCCATTTCTGTTGCAAGTAAATTAATCTGCAGGTCATGATGCAGTACAGAAGTTGAATTTGTGTGGTAAATCATACAAGCAGCCTAAATTATGGTTAGGGTATACAGTCCACTGTAACATAGTGTTGATATTAATGTATTGTCCATGGCTTGCTATCCAAGATGAATAGTTTAAAATGTAGGAGAAGTTGCATTTGCAAGTTTGTGTATATATGAAGTAAATTGTAATGGGTTGAATTTCGGATAATCCTTATCTTATATTTGTCTGTAAAATCAGAGCTCAGTGCGTAGACAGAGCACTAGAAAATTGTCATTTTATTATTTAAAGGACCAGTTAACTAATGTGAAAGGAGTTCAGGAGCAGAAATAACAATGTATTAGTAGTTTGCAAAATATATTCCTTTTTGAGACCTTTCTTTTTAAATCTGCAGTTTAGATAGCAGATATTTCTGTGCAGTGTAACTTAATTCTCTCTGTAATGCAAACTGAATTGATAAGTTGTCTACAATCTTAGGCCTAGATTTGGAGTTTGGCGGTAGATGGGCTGTTAACGCTCCGCAGGCTTTTTTCTGGCCGCACCATAAAATTAACTCTGGTATCGAGAGTTCAAAAAAATGCTGCGTTAGGCTCCAAAAAAGGAGCATAGAGCATTTTTACCGCAAATGCAACTCTCGATACCAGAGTTGCTTACGGACGCGGCCAGCCTCAAAAACGTGCTCGTGCACGATTCTCCCATAGGAAACAATGGGGCTGTTTGAGCTGAAAAAAACCTAACACCTGCAAAAAAGCAGCGTTCAGCTCCTAACGCAGCCCCATTGTTTCCTATGGGGAAACACTTCCTACGTCTGCACCTAACACTCTAACATGTACCCCGAGTCTAAACACCCCTACCCTTACACTTATTAACCCCTAATCTGCCGCCCTCGCTATCGCTGACCCCTGCATTATATTATTAACCCCTAATCTTCCGCTCCGTAAACCGCCGCAATTTACATTATCCCTATGTACCCCTAATCTGCTGCCCCTAACACCGCCAACCCCTATATTATATTTATTAACCCCTAACCTGCCCCCCACAACGTCACCGCCAGCTACTTACAATAATTAACCCCTAATCTGCCGAGCGGACCTGAGCGCTACTATAATAAAGTTATTAACCCCTAATCCGCCTCACTAACCCTATCATAAATAGTATTAACCCCTAATCTGCCCTCCCTAACATCGCCGACACCTAACTTCAATTATTAATCCCTAATCTGACGACCGGAGCTCATCGCTACTATAATAAATGGATTAACCCCTAAAGCTAAGTCTAACCCTAACACTAACACCCCCCTAAATTAAATATAATTTTAATCTAACGAAATTAATTAACTCTTATTAAATAAATTATTCCTATTTAAAGCTAAATACTTACCTGTAAAATAAACCCTAATATAGCTACAATATAAATTATAATTACATTGTAGCTATTTTAGGATTAATATTTATTTTACAGGTAACTTTGTAATTATTTTAACCAGGTACAATAGCTATTAAATAGTTAAGAACTATTTAATAGTTACCTAGTTAAAATAATAACAAACTTACCTGTAAAATAAGTCCTAACCTAAGTTATAATTAAACCTAACACTACCCTATCAATAAATTAATTAAATAAAATACCTACAATTACCTACAATTAACCTAACACTACACTATCAATAAATAAATTAAATACAATTGCTACAAATAACTACAATTACATAAACTAACTAAAGTACAACAAATAAAAAAGAACTAAGTTACAAAAAAAAAAAAATATTTACAAACATAAGAAAAATATTACAACAATTTTAAACTAATTACACCTACTCTAAGCCCCCTAATAAAATAACAAAGACCCCCAAAATAAAAAAATTCCCTACCCTATTCTAAATTAATAGAGTTAAAAGCTCTTTTACCTTACCAGCCCTGAACAGGGCCCTTTGTGGGGCATGCCCCAAGAAAATCAGCTCTTTTGCCTGTAAAAAAAAACATACAATACCCCCCCCAACATTACAACCCACCACCCACATACCCCTAATCTAACCCAAACCCCCCTTAAATAAACCTAACACTAAGCCCCTGAAGATCTTCCTACCTTGTCTTCACCATCCAGGTATCACCGATCCGTCCTGGCATCCGGTGCTGAAGAGGTCCAGAAGAGGCTCCAAAGTCTTCCTCCTATCCGGCAAGAAGAGGACATCCGGACCGGCAAACATCTTCTCCAAGCGGCATCTTCGATCTTCTTCCATCCGGTGCGGAGCGGGTCCATCTGATCGGAACAGCCAATAGAATGCGAGCTCAATCTGATTGGCTGATTGGATCAGCCAATCGGATTGAACTTGATTCTGATTGGCTGATTCCATCAGCCAATCAGAATATTCCTACCTTAATTCCGATTGGCTGATAGAATACTATCAGCCAATCGGAATTCGAGGGACGCCATCTTGGATGACGTCCCTTAAAGGAACCGTCATTCGTCGGGAGACGCCGGAAGAAGAGGATGGATCCGCGTCGGCTGCTTCAAGATGGACCCGCTCCGCACCGGATGGAAGAAGATCGAAGATGCCGCTTGGAGAAGATGTTTGCCGGTCCGGATGTCCTCTTCTTGCCGGATAGGAGGAAGACTTTGGAGCCTCTTCTGGACCTCTTCAGCACCGGATGCCAGGACGGATCGGTGATACCTGGATGGTGAAGACAAGGTAGGAAGATCTTCAGGGGCTTAGTGTTAGGTTTATTTAAGGGGGGTTTGGGTTAGATTAGGGGTATGTGGGTGGTGGGTTGTAATGTTGGGGGGGTATTGTATGTTTTTTTTTTACAGGCAAAAGAGCTGATTTTCTTGGGGCATGCCCCGCAAAGGGCCCTGTTCAGGGCTGGTAAGGTAAAAGAGCTTTTAACTCTATTAATTTAGAATAGGGTAGGGAATTTTTTTATTTTGGGGGTCTTTGTTATTTTATTAGGGGGCTTAGAGTAGGTGTAATTAGTTTAAAATTGTTGTAATATTTTTCTTATGTTTGTAAATATTTTTTTTTTATTTTTTGTACTTTAGTTAGTTTATGTAATTGTAGTTATTTGTAGCAATTGTATTTAATTTATTTATTGATAGTGTAGTGTTAGGTTAATTGTAGGTAATTGTAGGTATTTTATTTAATTAATTTATTGATAGGGTAGTGTTAGGTTTAATTATAACTTAGGTTAGGACTTATTTTACAGGTAATTTTGTTATTATTTTAACTAGGTAACTATTAAATAGTTCTTAACTATTTAATAGCTATTGTACCTGGTTAAAATAATTACTAAGTTACCTGTAAAATAAATATTAATCCTAAAATAGCTACAATGTAATTATAATTTATATTGTAGCTATATTAGGGTTTATTTTACAGGTAAGTATTTAGCTTTAAATAGGAATAATTTATTTAATAAGAGTTAATGTCGTTAGATTAAAATTATATTTAATTTAGGGGGGTGTTAGTGTTAGGGTTAGACTTAGCTTTAGGGGTTAATCCATTTATTATAGTAGCGGTGAGCTCTGGTCGTCAGATTAGGGGTTAATAATTGAAGTTAGGTGTCGGCGATGTTAGGGAGGGCAGATTAGGGGTTAATACTATTTATGATAGGGTTAGTGAGGCGGATTAGGGGTTAATAACTTTATTATAGTAGCGCTCAGGTCCGCTCGGCAGATTAGGAGTTAATAAGTGTAGGCAGGTGTCGGCGACGTTGTGGGGGGCAGGTTAGGGCTTAATAAATATAATACAGGGGTCGGCGGTGTTAGGGGCAGCAGATTAGGGGTACATAAGTATAACGTAGGTTGCGGTCGGCAGATTAGGGGTTAAAAAAATGTAATTGAGTTGCGGCGATGTGGGGGGACCTCGGTTTAGGGGTGCATAGGTAGTTTATGGGTGTTAGTGTACTTTAGGGTACAGTAGTTAAGAGGTTTATGAACCGGCGTTAGCCCAGAAAGCTCTTAACTCCTGCTATTTTCCTGCGGCTGGAGTTTTGTCGTTAGAGCTCTAACGCTCACTTCAGAAACGACTCTAAATACCGGCGTTAGGATGATCCCATTGAAAAGATAGGATACGCAATTGACGTAAGGGGATCTGCGGTATGGAAAAGTTGCGGCTGAAAAGTGAGCGTTAGACCCTTTAATCACTGACTCCAAATACTGCCGAACTCTAAATCTAGGCCTTAGTGTTGCAATCTGTGAGACTAGTGAAAATATTTAAAAGGATACAGACAAACTGATATAACATCTGAGATTTTAAGGAAATATTTACAGAAAAGACAATGAGGTTTACTAAGCCTAACACTAGTATATTTAACTGTGTTAGCAGTTTCAATTAAAGATAATTTTTAATTTGGTAAAATGTCCCTTTAACTAGCCTGCATCCCACTGTGAGTGTGTTTTATGCTGCTTATGCTTGCTTTGGCTATTTAATGAACGTCAGTATACATTTTTTATTATAAGTAAGGCCAGTGGATTATTGGGAATAATTTAAAGGGGAAATGTTATTGTTATTCTTGAGTAGAAAGCTTATTTTTTGTGTTTTATGCAATTGTTATATTTGGCTAGAGAGCTGCAGAATGTTTAATATAAAATTATAAACAGATTTAGATCCAATAATTGTGTTGTTGTTAAAATTTTGGTTATGTAAAAGTGCAGACTGGATTCTTGAGCTTTTCACAAGTTATTTGTGTCACATATGATTTATTTCACAGTGGATTTGCATGGTGCATGTGGGCAGGAGCTAAATAGAACAGTGGCTGTACCATGGTTATCTGATCTTTCCCAAAATAGGGTAATTAGGTGTGTTTGCGTGTTCCTTCCTAAATTTATGTCTAGGGATTTTATTTGTAAAATATGCAACTGGAGTTTATTGAGCATCTGCAGTGATTGCATTATTAGTATGGTCTCAAAGTCTTGTGCATAGTAGACGTTGCAGAGCCAGGGTATAGATGGTTCTTATGGGATGTTTTTAATTCTGTGTAGTGTTTTGTGAGTGCTGTGTTTCAGGGAATGTCAGTATAGGTGTTGAATTTCAGGTTAATTGTGGTTGTTTAAAGTTTGTGTCGGCAGTTAATGTTTTGTTGTGTAGAATGGACAAGTGTTTTTAAATGTTTTCTAAGACATTATGTTTTTCTCTTTTGTAACTGCGTGTGGACGCGTGCTGTATGCATGGCATCTGGTATAGTGAGGTGTATTTGATGTGGCTTGCTATTGAGAATTGTATTCTGCATGCATGAGTGGAGTGCATGATTTGTCTTTTAGTTTCTTGTTATGTTGTGTTTGCGTGCCACATGGGATGCTTCACGTAAACAAGGGGGAGATATTGATGAGTATCTTTATGTGATGGGGGTGATTGTTTTTAGGTAAGAAGGTGAACCTAAAATGTTTTGAACCTCCTCTTACAATGTTATTGCCTAACCACCAGCTGTGCCCTAAATGTCCCTGTCTTATCCCTATGCAGGATGCACTACGTTCCTAGGATTGTCTAGAACTTTCCTTCATTGGGAATCTGGCCACAGACAGACCATGGCCCATCATCTACCTTGATGGCCACCCCGGTCGTAGCCTGTATACCCATAACCCACTCCTTTTTCCCTCCCTGGTGGTTTCTATCTCTTCATTGACTTTCTGTGTTTTATTTTGCTCTCATATTTCAGAGACCTAAAATGTTTTTATTTTTCTATTTGGTTCTTAACACTATATTTGTATTTGCAGGAGGAGATTATGCAGCTGTATACAGAGATTAAAGACTCTAACTGAATTATTTTTGAGTTTCCATATTTAGGTAAAATCTGTACAGATAAAATTCCATAAGTGCACTCTTCAAAAGATTGAAGATTAAATGCAAGTAAACCTTTAAAGAAAGAAAAAATGAAGAAAAAAAGACCTTTTGTCAAGCTTGTTTTAGTCACCATACTGCAGTAAAAGTTGCTGAACTATCTTTGGATCCATTCTTTGCTTTGCATGCTGGTACCAGCCCCAGAACTGGACTCTGGGTAATCCATGACTGTTTCCTCTGATGTGTGTCGTCAGGACATAAAGACTATCCTTCTCTGGACTGTGCCTTGCCGGTTGATATGGAGGACCTATTATGCTGTTACAGGGTCAACCAATTAAATTAGGGGAGTATTGTTTTAACTCGGTTACTTATATTGCTTGTTTTGTATGTTCTTGTATTTGTGTTATTTTTGTTGATCATATTAGGTATAACAAATCATATAGTTTTGTCTGCAGAAAAGCATGCCTTATTGGTATTAGTGCACATTGTGGTTTATGTACTTAACAAAGTAACCCTTTAGATAAGTGTAACTCTAAACCTCGCAGTATTGTACCCTATTGAATGGCCCACTGAGTATAAAAATATGTTTAAGGAAGATGCAGCAATATATCATAATATTTTAGACCCTTCATCCTATAGAACATAAAGCGGACATGTCTCAGCTTGAAGTTTATATTAATTATACATAGAAATATTTATGTAGGGAATGGCATAATTATAGTTTATGAAAGCAAATGTATTTTTCCCTTTTATTAATTGGTATGGTATCTGCAAAGTGAATTTGGTAATTTCTGATGGTTGTCAAAGAAGGGATTTATCTTATCATAAAGATGTGTTTACTTTTAAAAGATTTTGTAGTTTTAAATGGTGTTAGGATTGCATTCTTTCCTCATACAGGAGTGTGAGAGAATTTAGGTTGCATAAACTAATTAGTAAACTAGTAGTGTTTATATCAGATGAGATTGTTGACTATTAGGATATATATCAACAATGTTTTTCTTGGTTTTGACATAGAATGAGCTAAGCTAAAGGAATTGTGAAGTGTTATTTGGACATAATTGTGATTGTGATTGGGGTGTGTACTCATCTTGTACTGTTTCTGTTTTCTTCCTAGACTCCTTGTGACTCGAGTGTTTGCTTGCCATTGGGATCCACTGGCTGCCTTGTCTACCCCATGAACAAACCATCATAAGTCCAGCATCTCCCTGCGGAAGAGCACTGGATAAGCACCCCTACTGCAAATGAACTGTAACTGTGTTAAAGCAAAGTGTCTGAGGAAGGTGGAGCACTCTAAATGGACAAAGACTGTTCTTCAAGTGATCAGAGGCCACCTAGAGACAGTTGTGCTGTTACCATGTCATGCTTTACTGTGGAGAAAGAACTGTTGGACATATTGGGGGGTGCTAGCAATGCAGGTGGAGAAATAAAAGATGCAGCGTTGTTTGGGGGTAGATGGGGGGCTGGTTGGGTCTCTGTGCAGATAGACCGGTAGTTTTGGGGATGCTGGAAGGTAGATGGAAGGTATTGGAGAGGCCGTACCTATGTGCAGTGACAAATTGTGCCCTATTGGCCTATAAAATTATCTCAAATACATGTGAATATTTTTTCTCTCTAGTATTTTCACATAGAGTTCTGTTACCATAGTATTAGGCTCATACTGTTGTTAAAGGCTTTCCTCATTTTCTGCGCCTGTCTATTTTTATGTTATTCTGTGCCTGTCTATTTTTATGTTATTCTGTTAGAATAAAAGAGTGGTATGTTAGGAATTATCGTTAGCGTAAGTAGCGCCATCTTGTTCTTGGGCGCCATTTTGCCTTTTGCATCCATCTTGTAATGATTGGCATCCATTTTGTAATGATTAAACTTTATTATAATGGGTTATTCTGTAGTGAGAAATACATGCTTGTTATTTTATTCTGCAAAGCAAGCTAACCTTGTAAATGTTCCTGGACCTAGGCCCAGGAGAGTATTATCTCAATAAGATGGTCAAACGGCCTTGTTGTTCGGCAGATGCATTTATTATTATGCCTATATAAGATTGTTTATGAGCTAGTGAATTTCCAGATTCACACTGTGTTTAACTGTGTAAAATGACGCGGTCATAACGTGTCATCCCCTTAACCCTATATGCTGTTACTGAAGTCTATAAGACATGCTTGCACTGTTCAATAAAGATGAATAGCTTTAGATCATTTGCTGCGTGGTCTGAGTCTGTTCTAAGGATGTCCTTATCAGATAATCTACATCTGCTTCAGGTGATACAGTGGGCCCGCGGCTTCGGCCTGACCTGACACTCCCCCCCTGGGAATAACACCTAACAAAAAGTAAGTCTGTATGATGGATCTCTGCTCTGTCAGCAATGAGTTGTGCAGTACAGTTTATGGACTTTTGTAGAACCCCTTTTCTCTGGAGTTTGCTTTTTGGTCATCCTGATTGTAGTTTGCCATTAGATTGAGTCCTACCAGGGGTAATTCAGCCATGCTGATAAGAATATTTTCAATGTGATCCTCAAATTTCCCGTTATAAATGCCCATGTGCTTTAGGTGACTCTGCTTCAATGTCGATGTGGTCTCTTCATAAAACGCTACACGTGGGCGGATGGAAGAGTGCTGTTGTTGTGGTACGCCATGTCGCACTTCTGGTATGATCACGCCATTGGTTCCTGTAGTGCCAACAGGGTTCTTCATTGCTGGGAGCCTGAGGGGTCCTACTTTGTACATAAGAGATGTATCATATGTTTAGATGGGGCTTTGTAAATCAATGTTTGCATGAAGATTAACATTTTGTTAAAAAGGTCATCCAGTTGCTGTAGCAGGTTTCTCCAACATAGGTGTGTCCGGTCCACGGCGTCATCCTTACTTGTGGGATATTCTCTTCCCCAACAGGAAATGGCAAAGAGCCCAGCAAAGCTGTTCACATGATCCCTCCTAGGCTCCGCCTACCCCAGTCATTCTCTTTGCCGTTGTACAGGCAACATCTCCACGGAGATGGCTTAGAGTTTTTTAGTGTTTAACTGTAGTTTTTATTATTCAATCAAGAGTTTGTTATTTTGAAATAGTGCTGGTATGTACTATTTACTCAGAAACAGAAAAGAGATGAAGATTTCTGTTTGTATGAGGAAAATGATTTTAGCAACCGTCACTAAAATCCATGGCTGTTCCACACAGGACTGTTGAGAGCAATTAACTTCAGTTGGGGGAACAGTGAGCAGTCTCTTGCTGCTTGAGGTATGACACATTCTAACAAGACGATGTAATGCTGGAAGCTGTCATTTTCCCTATGGGATCCGGTAAGCCATGTTTATTACGATCGTAAATAAGGGCTTCAAAAAGGGCTTATTAAGACTGTAGACTTTTTCTGGGCTAAATCGATTGATTATTAACACATATTTAGCTTTGAGGAATCATTTTATCTGGGTATTTTGATATAATATTATCGGCAGGCACTGTTTTAGACACCTTATTCTTTAGGGGCTTTCCCAAAGCATAGGCAGAGCCTCATTTTCGCGCCGGTGTTGCGCACTTGTTTTTGAGAGGCATGGCATGCAGTCGCATGTGAGAGGAGCTCTGATACTTAGAAAAGACTTTCTGAAGGCGTCATTTGGTATCGTATTCCCCTTGGGGCTTGGTTGGGTCTCAGCAAAGCAGATACCAGGGACTGTAAAGGGGTTAAAGTTCAAAACGGCTCCGGTTCCGTTATTTTAAGGGATAAAGCTTCCAAATTTGGTGTGCAATACTTTTAAGGCTTTAAGACACTGTGGTGAAAATTTGGTGAATTTTGAACAATTCCTTCATGTTTTTTCGCAATTGCAGTAATAAAGTGTGTTCAGTTTAAAATTTAAAGTGACAGTAACGGTTTTATTTTAAAACGTTTTTTGTACTTTGTTATCAAGTTTATGCCTGTTTAACATGTCTGAACTACCAGATAGACTGTGTTCTGAATGTGGGGAAGCCAGAATTCCTATTCATTTAAATAAATGTGATTTATGTGACAATGACAATGATGCCCAAGATGATTCCTCAAGTGAGGGGAGTAAGCATGGTACTGCATCATTCCCTCCTTCGTCTACACGAGTCTTGCCCACTCAGGAGGCCCCTAGTACATCTAGCGCGCCAATACTCCTTACTATGCAACAATTAACGGCTGTAATGGATAATTCTGTCAAAAACATTTTAGCCAAAATGAACACTTATCAGCGTAAGCGCGACTGCTCTGTTTTAGATACTGAAGAGCATGACGACGCTGATAATAATATTTCTGAAGGGCCCCTAACCCAGTCTGAGGGGGCCAGGGAGGTTTTGTCTGAGGGAGAAATTACTGATTCAGGGAACATTTCTCAACAAGCTGAACCTGATGTGATTGCATTTAAATTTAAGTTGGAACATCTCCGCATTCTGCTTAAGGAGGTATTATCCACTCTGGATGATTGTGACAAGTTGGTCATCCCAGAGAAACTATGTAAAATGGACAAGTTCCTAGAGGTGCCGGGACTCCCAGAAGCTTTTCCTATACCCAAGCGGGTGGCGGACATTGTTAATAAAGAATGGGAAAGGCCCGGTATTCCTTTCGTCCCTCCCCCCATATTTAAAAAATTGTTTCCTATGGTCGACCCCAGAAAGGACTTATGGCAGACAGTCCCCAAGGTCGAGGGAGCGGTTTCCACTTTAAACAAACGCACCACTATACCCATAGAGGATAGTTGTGCTTTCAAAGATCCTATGGATAAAAAATTAGAAGGTTTGCTTAAAAAGATGTTTGTTCAGCAGGGTTACCTTCTACAACCAATTTCATGCATTGTCCCTGTCGCTACAGCCGCATGTTTCTGGTTCGATGAGCTGATAAAGGCGGTCGATAGTGATTCTCCTCCTTTTGAGGAGATTATGGACAGAATCAATGCTCTCAAATTGGCTAATTCTTTCACCCTAGACGCCACTTTGCAATTGGCTAGGTTAGCGGCTAAGAATTCTGGGTTTGCTATTGTGGCGCGCAGAGCGCTTTGGTTGAAATCTTGGTCGGCTGATGCGTCTTCCAAGAACAAGCTACTTAACATTCCTTTCAAGGGGAAAACGCTGTTTGGCCCTGACTTGAAAGAGATTATCTCTGATATCACTGGGGGTAAGGGCCACGCCCTTCCTCAGGATCGGCCTTTCAAGGCAAAAAATAAACCTAATTTTCGTCCCTTTCGTAGAAACGGACCAGCCCAAGGTGCTACGTCCTCTAAGCAAGAGGGTAATTCTTCTCAAGCCAAGCCAGCTTGGAGACCAATGCAAGGCTGGAACAAGGGAAAGCAGGCCAAGAAACCTGCCACTGCTACCAAGACAGCATGAAATGTTGGCCCCCGATCCGGGACCGGATCTGGTGGGGGGCAGACTCTCTCTCTTCGCTCAGGCTTGGGCAAGAGATGTTCTGGATCCTTGGGCGCTAGAAATAGTCTCCCAAGGTTATCTTCTGGAATTCAAGGGACTTCCCCCAAGGGGGAGGTTCCACAGGTCTCAGTTGTCTTCAGACCACATAAAAAGACAGGCATTCTTACATTGTGTAGAAGACCTGTTAAAAATGGGAGTGATTCATCCTGTTCCATTAAGAGAACAAGGGATGGGGTTCTACTCCAATCTGTTTATAGTTCCCAAGAAAGAGGGAACGTTCAGACCAATCTTAGATCTCAAGATCTTAAACAAGTTTCTCAAGGTTCCATCGTTCAAGATGGAAACCATTCGAACAATTCTTCCTTCCATCCAGGAAGGTCAATTCATGACCACGGTGGATTTAAAGGATGCGTATCTACACATTCCTATCCACAAGGAACATCATCGGTTCCTGAGGTTCGCATTCCTGGACAAACATTACCAGTTCGTGGCGCTTCCTTTCGGATTAGCCACTGCTCCAAGGATTTTCACAAAGGTACTAGGGTCCCTTCTAGCTGTGCTAAGACCAAGGGGCATTGCTGTAGTACCTTACTTGGACGACATTCTGATTCAAGCGTCGTCCCTTCCTCAAGCAAAGGCTCACACGGACATTGTCCTGGCCTTTCTCAGATCTCACGGATGGAAAGTGAACGTGGAAAAGAGTTCTCTATCTCCGTCAACAAGGGTTCCCTTCTTGGGAACCATAATAGACTCCTTAGAAATGAGGATTTTTCTGACAGAGGCCAGAAAATCAAAACTTCTAGACTCTTGTCGGATAATTCATTCCGTTCCTCTTCCTTCCATAGCTCAGTGCATGGAAGTGATCGGGTTGATGGTAGCGGCAATGGACATAGTTCCTTTTGCACGCATTCATCTAAGACCATTACAACTGTGCATGCTCAGTCAGTGGAATGGGGACTATACAGACTTGTCTCCGAAGATACAAGTAAATCAGAGGACCAGAGACTCACTCCGTTGGTGGCTGTCCCTGGACAACCTGTCACGAGGGATGACATTCCGCAGACCAGAGTGGGTCATTGTCACGACCGACGCCAGTCTGATGGGCTGGGGCGCGGTCTGGGGATCCCTGAAAGCTCAGGGTCTTTGGTCTCGGGAAGAATCTCTTCTACCGATAAATATTCTGGAACTGAGAGCGATATTCAATGCTCTCAAGGCTTGGCCTCAGCTAGCGAGGGCCAAGTTCATACGGTTTCAATCAGACAACATGACAACTGTTGCGTACATCAACCATCAGGGGGGAACAAGGAGTTCCCTGGCGATGGAAGAAGTGACCAAAATCATTCTATGGGCGGAGTTTCACTCCTGCCACCTGTCTGCTATCCACATCCCAGGAGTGGAAAATTGGGAAGCGGATTTTCTGAGTTGTCAGACATTGCATCCGGGGGAGTGGGAACTCCATCCGGAAATCTTTGCCCAAGTCACTCAGCTGTGGGGCATTCCAGACATGGATCTGATGGCCTCTCGTCAGAACTTCAAAGTTCCTTGCTACGGGTCCAGATCCAGGGATCCCAAGGCGGCTCTAGTGGATGCACTAGTAGCACCTTGGACCTTCAAACTAGCTTATGTGTTCCCGCCGTTTCCTCTCATCCCCAGGCTGGTAGCCAGGATCAATCAGGAGAGGGCGTCGGTGATCTTGATAGCTCCTGCGTGGCCACGCAGGACTTGGTATGCAGATCTGGTGAATATGTCATCGGCTCCACCTTGGAAGCTACCTTTGAGACGAGACCTTCTTGTTCAGGGTCCGTTCGAACATCCGAATCTGGTTTCACTCCAGCTGACTGCTTGGAGATTGAACGCTTGATCTTATCGAAGCGAGGGTTCTCAGATCCTGTTATCGATACTCTTGTTCAGGCCAGAAAGCCTGTAACTAGAAAGATTTACCTCAAAATTTGGAAAAAATATATCTGTTGGTGTGAATCTAAAGGATTCCCTTGGGACAAGGTTAAGATTCCTAGGATTCTATCCTTCCTTCAAGAAGGATTGGAAAAAGGTTTATCTGCAAGTTCCCTGAAGGGACAGATTTCTGCCTTGTCTGTGTTACTTCACAAAAAGCTGGCCGCTGTGCCAGATGTTCAAGCTTTTGTTCAGGCTCTGGTTAGAATTAAGCCTGTTTACAAACCTTTGACTCCTCCTTGGAGTCTCAATTTAGTTCTTTCAGTTCTTCAGGGGGTTCCGTTTGAACCCTTGCATTCCGTTGATATTAAGTTATTATCTTGGAAAGTTTTGTTTTTAGTTGCAATTTCTTCTGCTAGAAGAGTTTCAGAATTATCTGCTCTGCAGTGTTCTCCTCCTTATCTGGTGTTCCATGCAGATAAGGTGGTTTTACGTACTAAACCTGGTTTTCTTCCAAAAGTTGTTTCTAACAAAAACATTAACCAGGAGATTATCGTACCTTCTCTGTGTCCGAAACCAGTTTTGAAGAAGGAACGTTTGTTGCACAATTTGGATGTTGTTCGCGCTCTAAAATTCTATTTAGATGCTACAAAGGATTTTAGACAAACATCTTCCTTGTTTGTTGTTTATTCCGGTAAAGGGAGAGGTCAAAAAGCAACTTCTACCTCTCTCTCTTTTTGGATTAAAAGCATCATCAGATTGGCTTATGAGACTGCCGGACGGCAGCCTCCCGAAAGAATCACAGCTCATTCCACTAGGGCTGTGGCTTCCACATGGGCCTTCAAGAACGAGGCTTCTGTTGATCAGATATGTAGGGCAGCGACTTGGTCTTCACTGCACACTTTTACCAAATTTTACAAGTTTGATACTTTTGCTTCTTCTGAGGCTATTTTTGGGAGAAAGGTTTTGCAAGCCGTGGTGCCTTCCATTTAGGTGACCTGATTTGCTCCCTCCCTTCATCCGTGTCCTAAAGCTTTGGTATTGGTTCCCACAAGTAAGGATGACGCCGTGGACCGGACACACCTATGTTGGAGAAAACAGAATTTATGTTTACCTGATAAATTACTTTCTCCAACGGTGTGTCCGGTCCACGGCCCGCCCTGGTTTTTTTAATCAGGTCTGATAATTTATTTTCTTTAACTACAGTCACCACGGTACCATATGGTTTCTCCTATGCAAATATTCCTCCTTAACGTCGGTCGAATGACTGGGGTAGGCGGAGCCTAGGAGGGATCATGTGACCAGCTTTGCTGGGCTCTTTGCCATTTCCTGTTGGGGAAGAGAATATCCCACAAGTAAGGATGACGCCGTGGACCGGACACACCGTTGGAGAAAGTAATTTATCAGGTAAACATAAATTCTGTTTTCCTCTAGCTAGGCTTGCAATTTCTCTAGATATCTTAGTGTAATATTATCTCTTGAAGAGTGGTCTCAGCCAAGGTGGTAGTTGCACTGAGTACAGTTGAATAGAGTCCAGCAAGAGCCAGTAACCTCTGAGCACTGAGGGGGGTAGGGCCGACTGTATCGAGCCACCGCTCCAGGCCTTAGTTGTCCTGTCTTGAGTTCAGGTTTCAAGAACACAGCCACAAAAATAACGATAGGCTCCCAGAAAGGTAAAAGATGGTGATGTATTCAGATGTTATTATGTAGTTGTGAGATAGTGCCCAAAATCGGCTGATCAGCCGGAGCTCCAGAAATTGCGACAGTTCAGGATCGCTGTTTGGCCACACCCCCATGTTTAATGTTTTTAATAGAAATACTTGGAATTTCAATGTTATTTACTTAGAAGAAAATATCCTTTTCTTTCCAATGTCATGGAGAGTCCACAAATCCATTCAATTATTAGTGGGAGTTCAACTCCTGGCCACCAGGAGGAGGCAAAGAACACCCCAGCAGAGCTGTTAAGTACCCTCCCACTTCCCATAAACCCCAGTCATTCTTTGCCTTATACATCAGGATGGATGTGTGAAGATGGTGTCTGAAGATAATAATCTTTAATGGGTACTTTTCCCTGCAAGCAAGGATTGGAGCTATGCTATGTCCATGTAATTCTCTTAAGTAAGAGTAATGGTGGCTTTTAGCAGTTAGAAGACGGTGAGGTAGTCCTTGCTTATCTTCTAACATTTATGCTCCCCCTATATAGAAAACCAGGGCTGGTTATTCTATAAAATTGTCTGAGAACAGAGGGGGCGCATATACTATATATGTAGAGATAGTCCTATAAAAAACAATCAGCTAGATTACGAGTTTTCAGCGCTATAGGGAAATTAACGACCGCCACAAAAGCGACGTTATTTCACCTCCCTATAGCGCTGCTATTACAAGTTTACAAAAAGCAGGCTTGTACGGGCGATATGGTGGCGTTGAGCTCCATACCGCACCCAAATACAAGCGCTGCTTTGACGTGCTCGTGCACAATTTCCCCATAGACATCAATGGGGAGAGCCGGCAAAAAAAAGCCTAACACCTGCGATTGCGGAAACAAAAGCTCAGTAACGCAGCCCTATTGATGTCTATGGGGAAATAAAAAGTTATGTTTAAACCTAACACCCTAACAAAAAAAACACGTCTAAACACCCCTAACCTGCTACCCCTGACATCGACGCAAACCTACATAATGTTATTAACCCCTAATCTGCCGCCCTTAACATCGCCGCCACCTAAATAAAACTAACCCCTAATCTGCCGCGCCTGATATCGCCACCACCTACATTACACTTATTAACCCCTAATCTGCTGCCCCTAGCATCACCGCCACCTATATACACTTTTCTTTCATGTAATTAGCAAGAGTCCATGAGCTAGTGACGTATGGGATATACATTCCTACCAGGAGGGGCAAAGTTTCCCAAACCTCAAAATGCCTATAAATACACCCCTCACCACACCCACAAATCAGTTTTACAAACTTTGCCTCCTATGGAGGTGGTGAAGTAAGTTTGTGCTAGATTCTACATTGATATGCGCTCCGCAGCAGGTTGGAGCCCGGTTTTCCTCTCAGCGTGCAGTGAATGTCAGAGGGATGTGAGGAGAGTATTGCCTGTTTGAATTCAATGATCTCCTTCTACGGGGTCTATTTCATGGGTTCTCTGTTATCGGTCGTAGAGATTCATCTCTTACCTCCCTTTTCAGATCGACGATATACTCTTATATATACCATTACCTCTGCTGATTCTCGTTTCAATACTGGTTTGGCTTTCTACAACATGTAGATGAGTGTCCTGGGGTAAGTAAGTATTATTTTCTGTGACACTCTAAAGCTATGGTTGGGCACTTTTTTATAAAGTTCTAAATATATGTGTTCAAACATTTATTTGCCTTGACTCAGGATGTTCAACATTTCCTTATTTCAGACAGTCAGTTTTATATTTGGGATAATGCATTTGAATATATCATTTTTATCTTACCTTAAATTTGACTTTTCCCTGTGGGCTGTTAGGCTCGCGGGGGCTGAAAATGCTTCATTTTATTGCGTCATTCTTGGCGCGGACTTTCTTGGCGCAAAATTTTTTTTTCCATTTCCGGCGTCATACGTGTCGCCGGAAGTTGCGTCATTTTTGACGTTTTTCGCGCCAAAAATGTCGGCGTTCCGGATGTGGCATCATTTTTGGCGCTAATAGCATTTAGGCGCCAAATATTGTGGGCGTCAAATTTGTCTCCACTTTATTTAAGTCTCATTATTTGTTGCTTCTGGTTGCTAGAAGCTTGTTCACTGGCATTTTTTCCCATTCCTGAAACTGTCATTTAAGGAATTTGATCAATTTTGCTTTATATGTTGTTTTTTCTATTACATATTGCAAGATGTCCCACGTTGCAATTGAGTCAGAAGATACTACTGGAAAATCGTTGCCTGGTGCTGGAACTACCAAAGCTAAGTGTATCTGCTGTAAACTTTTGGTAGTTGTTCCTCCAGCTGTTGTTTGTATTACATGTCATGACAAACTTGTTAATGCAGAAAATATTTCCTTTAGTAAAGTACCATTACCTGTTGCAGTTCCATCAACATCTAATGTTCAGAGTGTTCCTGATAGCATAAGAGATTTTGTTTCTGAATCCATTAAGAAGGCTATGTCTGTTATTCCTCCTTCTGGTAAACATAAAAAGTCTTTTAAAACTTCTCTTTATACAGATGAATTTTTAAATGAACATCATCATTCTGATTCTAATGATTCTTCTGATACAGAGGATTCTGTCTCAGAGGTTGATGCTGATAAATCGTCATATTTATTTAAAATGGAATTTATCCATTCTTTACTTAAAGAAGTCCTAATTGCATTAGAAATTGAGGATTCTGGTCCTCTTGATACTAAATCTAAACGTTTAGACAAGGTCTGTAAATCTCCTGTGGTTATTCCAGAAGTTTTTCCTGTTCCTGGTGCTATTTCTGAAGTAATTTCCAGAGAATGGAATAATTTGGGTAATTCATTTACTCCTTCTAAACGTTTTAAGCAATTATATCCTGTACCGTCCGACAGATTAGAGTTTTGGGACAAAATCCATAAAGTTGATGGGGCTATTTCTACCCTTGCTAAACGTACTACTATTCCTACGGCAGATGGTACTTCCTTTAAGGATCCTTTAGATAGGAAACTTGAATCCTTTCTAAGAAAAGCTTATCTGTGTTCAGGTAATCTTCTTAGACCTGCTATATCATTGGCTGATGTTGCTGCAGCTTCAACTTTTTGGTTGGAAACTTTAGCGCAACAAGTAACAGATCATGATTCTCATAATATTATTATTCTTCTTCAACAGGCTAATAATTTTATCTGTGATGCCATTTTTGATATTATCAGAGTTGATGTCAGGTTTATGTCTCTAGCTATTTTAGCTAGAAGAGCTTTATGGCTTAAAACTTGGAATGCTGATATGTCTTCTAAATCAACTCTACTTTCCCTTTCTTTCCAGGGTAATAAATTATTTGGTTCTCAGTTGGATTCTATTATATCAACTGTTACTGGTGGGAAAGGAACTTTTTTACCACAGGATAAAAAATCTAAAGGTAAAAACAGGGCTAATAATCGTTTTCGTTCCTTTCGTTTCAACAAAGAACAAAAGCCTGATCCTTCATCCTCAGGAGCAGTTTCAGTTTGGAAACCATCTCCAGTCTGGAATAAATCCAAGCCTTCTAGAAAAGCAAAGCCAGCTTCTAAGTCCACATGAAGGTGCGGCCCTCATTCCAGCTCAGCTGGTAGGGGGCAGATTACGTTTTTTCAAAGAAATTTGGATCAATTCTGTTCACAATCTTTGGATTCAGAACATTGTTTCAGAAGGGTACAGAATTGGTTTCAAGATAATACCTCCTGCAAAGAGATTTTTTCTTTCCCGTGTCCCAGTAAACCCAGTGAAAGCTCAAGCATTTCTGAAATGTGTTTCAGATCTAGCGTTGGCTGGAGTAATTATACCAGTTCCAGTTTTGGAACAGGGGCTGGGGTTTTATTCGAATCTCTTCATTGTACCCAAGAAGGAGAATTCCTTCAGACCAGTTCTGGATCTAAAAATATTGAATCGTTATGTAAGGATACCAACATTCAAAATGGTAACTGTAAGGACTATATTGCCTTTTGTTCAGCAAGGGCATTATATGTCTACAATAGATTTACAGGATGCATATCTGCATATTCCGATTCATCCAGCTCACTATCAGTTCCTGAGATTCTCTTTTCTGGACAAGCATTACCAGTTTGTGGCTCTGCCGTTTGGCCTAGCTACAGCTCCAAGAATTTTTACAAAGGTTCTCGGTGCCCTTCTGTCTGTAATCAGAGAACAGGGTATTGTGGTATTTCCTTATTTGGACGATATCTTGGTACTTGCTCAGTCTTCACATTTAGCAGAATCTCATACGAATCGACTTGTGTTGTTTCTTCAAGATCATGGTTGGAGGATCAATTCACTAAAAAGTTCATTGATTCCTCAGACAAAGGTAACCTTTTTAGGGTTCCAGATAGATTCAGTGTCCATGACTCTATCTTTGACAGACAAGAGACGTCTAAAATTGATTTCAGCTTGTCGAAACCTTCAGTCACAATCATTCCCTTCGGTAGCCTTATGCATGGAAATTATAGGTCTTATGACTGCTGCATCGGACGCGATCCCCTTTGCTCGTTTTCACATGCGACCTCTTCAGCTCTGTATGCTGAACCAATGGTGCAGGGATTACACAAAGATATCTCAATTAATATCTTTAAAACCGATTGTCCGACATTCTCTAACGTGGTGGACAGATCACCATCATTTAATTCAGGGGGCTTCTTTTGTTCTTTCGACCTGGACTATAATCTCAACAGATGCAAGTCTTACAGGTTGGGGAGCTGTGTGGGGGTCTCTGACAGCACAAGGGGTTTGGGAATCTCAGGAGGTGAGATTACCGATCAATATTTTGGAACCCCGTGCAATTTTCAGAGCTCTTCAGTCTTGGCCTCTTCTGAAGAGAGAGTCGTTCATTTGTTTTCAGACAGACAATGTCACAACTGTGGCATACATCAATCATCAAGGAGGGACTCACAGTCCTCTGGCTATGAAAGAAGTATCTCGAATTCTGGTTTGGGCGGAATCCAGCTCCTGTCTAATCTCTGCGGTTCATATCCCAGGTATAGACAATTGGGAAGCGGATTATCTCAGTCGCCAAACGTTGCATCCGGGCGAATGGTCTCTTCACCCAGAGGTATTTCTTCAGATTGTTCAAATGTGGGAACTCCCAGAAATAGATCTGATGGCTTCTCATCTAAACAAGAAACTTCCCAGGTATCTGTCCAGATCCCGGGATCCTCAGGCGGAGGCAGTGGATGCATTATCACTTCCTTGGAAGTATCATCCTGCCTATATCTTTCCGCCTCTAGTTCTTCTTCCAAGAGTAATCTCCAAGATTCTGAAGGAATGCTCGTTTGTTCTGCTGGTAGCTCCAGCATGGCCTCACAGGTTTTGGTATGCGGATCTTGTCCGGATAGCCTCTTGCCAGCCGTGGACTCTTCCGTTAAGACCAGACCTTCTGTCACAAGGTCCTTTCTTCCATCAGGATCTCAAATCCTTAAAATTAAAGGCATGGAGATTGAACGCTTGATTCTTGGTCAAAGAGGTTTCTCTGACTCGGTGATTAATACTATGTTACAGGCTCGTAAATCTGTATCTAGAGAGATATATTATAGAGTCTTTTTTTTTTTCCTGGCATTCTTTTAGAATTCCGAGAATTTTACAGTTTCTTCAGGATGGTTTAGATAAAGGTTTGTCCGCAAGTTCCTTGAAAGGACAAATCTCTGCTCTTTCTGTTCTTTTTCACAGAAAGATTGCTAATCTTCCTGATATTCATTGTTTTGTACAAGCTTTGGTTCGTATAAAACCTGTCATTAAGTCAATTTCTCCTCCTTGGAGTTTGAATTTGGTTCTGAGGGCTCTTCAAGCTCCTCCTTTTGAACCCATGCATTCATTGGACATTAAATTACTTTCTTGGAAAGTTTTGTTCCTTTTGGCCATCTCTTCTGCCAGAAGAGTCTCTGAATTATCTGCTCTTTCTTGTGAGTCTCCTTTTCTGATTTTTCATCAGGATAAGGCGGTGTTGCGAACTTCTTTTGAATTTTTACCTAAGGTTGTGAATTCCAACAATATTAGTAGAGAAATTGTGGTTCCTTCATTATGTCCTAATCCTAAGAATTCTAAGGAGAAATCGTTGCATTCTTTGGATGTTGTTAGAGCTTTGAAATATTATGTTGAGGCTACTAAGTCTTTCCGTAAGACTTCTAGTCTATTTGTCATCTTTTCCGGTTCTAGGAAAGGTCAGAAAGCTTCTGCCATTTCTTTGGCATCTTGGTTGAAATCCTTAATTCACCATGCTTATGTCGAGTCGGGTAAAACTCCGCCTCTAAGGATTACAGCTCATTCTACTAGGTCAGTTTCTACTTCCTGGGCGTTTAGGAATGAGGCTTCAGTTGATCAGATTTGCAAAGCAGCAACTTGGTCCTCTTTGCATACTTTTACTAAATTCTACCATTTTGATGTGTTTTCTTCTTCTGAAGCAGTTTTTGGTAGAAAAGTACTTCAGGCAGCGGTTTCAGTTTGAATCTTCTGCTTATGTTTTCATTAAACTTTATTTTGGGTGTGGATTATTTTCAGCAGGAATTGGCTGTCTTTATTTTATCCCTCCCTCTCTAGTGACTCTTGCGTGGAAAGATCCACATCTTGGGTAGTCATTATCCCATACGTCACTAGCTCATGGACTCTTGCTAATTACATGAAAGAAAACATAATTTATGTAAGAACTTACCTGATAAATTAATTTCTTTCATATTAGCAAGAGTCCATGAGGCCCACCCTTTTTGGTGGTTATGATTTTTTTGTATAAAGCACAACTATTCCAATTCCTTATTTTATATGCTTTTGCACTTTTTTATCACCCCACTTCTTGGCTATTCGTTAAACTGATTTGTGGGTGTGGTGAGGGGTGTATTTATAGGCATTTTGAGGTTTGGGAAACTTTGCCCCTCCTGGTAGGAATGTATATCCCATACGTCACTAGCTCATGGACTCTTGCTAATATGAAAGAAATGAATTTATCAGGTAAATTCTTACATAAATTATGTTATTAACCCCTAATCTGCCGCCCTTAACATCGCCGCCACCTACATTACAGTTATTAACCCCTAATCTGCCGCCGCCAATGTCGCCGCCACTATACTAAAGTTATTAACCCCTAAACCTCTGGCCTCCAACATCACTAACACTAAATAAATATATTAACCCCTAAACCTAACCCTAACCCTAAGCATAACCCTAACACCCCCTAACTTAAAGGGGCATGAAACCCATATGTTTTCTTTCATGGTTTAGAAAGAGCATGTCATTTTAAATAACTTTCTAATTGACTTCTATGAACTCATTTGCTTTGTTCTTTTGATATCCTTTGTTGAAAAGCATATCTAGAAAGGCTCAGTAGCTGCTGATTGGTGGCAGCACATACATGCCTCGTGGGATTGGCTCACCCATGTATATTGCTATTTCTTCAACAAAGGATATGTAAAGAATGAAGCAAATTAGATAATAGAAGTACATTGGAATGTTGTTTAAAATTGTATTCTCTATCTGAATCATGAAAGAAACATTTTGGGTTTAGTGTCCCTTTAAATATAATTAAAATAAAGCTAAATAAACCTTACAATTATTACCTAAATAATTCCTATTTAAAACTAAATACAAACTTACCTGTAAATAAAAACCAAACGGCTAGATTACGAGTTTTGCGTTAGAGGCTATGTGGTGCTAACGAGCAGTTTTCCCTCACTGCTCACTTACCTACAGCGCTGGTATTACAAGTTTTCAGAAACCAGTCGTTAAAAGACAAGAATTGAGCGTTAAGCAAAATTTTGCTCATTACCGCACTCCAATACCAGCACTGCCTAAGTTAGCAGTGAGCTGGTCGTACGTGCTCGTGCACAATTTCCCCATAGGAATCAACGGGAGAGCTGGCTGAGAAAAAGTCTAACGCCTGCAAAAAAGCAGCGTAAATCTCAGTAACGCAGCCCCATTGATTCCTATGGAGAAATACTTTTAATGTCTACACCTAACACCCTAACATGAACCCCGAGTCTAAACACCCCTAATCTTACACTTATTAACCCCTAATCTGCCGCCTCTGACATCGCCGACATCTACATTATACTTATGAACCCCTAATCTACTGCCCCCAACATCGCCGCCACCTACATTATATTTATTAACCCCTAATCTGCTGCCCCAATGTCGCCGCCACCTACCTACACTTATTTACCCCTAATCTGCCGCCCCCAATGTCGCCGCCACTATAATAAACATATTAACCCCTAAACCGTCGCACTCCCACCTCGCAAACATTAGTTAAATATTATTAACCGTAATCTGCCATACCTAACATCGACGCCACCTACCTACATTTATTAACCCCTAATCTGCCGCCCCCAACGTCGCCGCCACTATACTAAATGTATTAACCTCTAAATCTAAGTCTAACCCTAACCCTAACACCCCCTAACTTAAATATAATTGAAATAAATCTAAAGAAAATTACTATCATTAACTACATACTTACCTATAAAATAAACCCTAAGCTAGCTACAATATAACTAATAGTTACATTGTAGCTGTCTTAGGGTTTATTTTTATTTTACAGGCAAGTTTGTATTTATTTTAAATAGGTAGAATAGTTATAAAATAGTTATTAACTATTTAATAACTACCTAGCTAAAATAAATACAAAAGTACCTGTAAAATAAAACCTAACCTAAGTTACACTAACACCTAACACTACACTATAATTAAATAAATTAACTAAATTAACAACAATTACATCAATTAAATGAAATTAGCTAAAGTACAAAAAAAACAAACACTAAATTACAGAAAATAATAAACAAATTACAAGATATTTAAACTAATTACACCTAATCTAATATCCCTATCAAAATAAAAAAAGCCCCCCAAAATAAAAAAAACCCTAGCCTAAACTAAACTACCAATAGCCCTTAAAAGGGCCTTTTGCGGGGCATTGCCCCAAAGTAATCAGCTCTTTTACCTGTAAAAAAAATTACAAACAACCCCCCCAACAGTAAAACCCACCACCCACACAACCAACCCCCCCAAATAAAATACTATCTAAAAAAATCTAAGCTCCCCATTGCCCTGAAAAGGGCATTTGGATGGGCATTGCCTTTAAAAGGGCAGTTAGCTCTTTTGCGGTCCCTAACCTAAAAATAAAACCCACCCAATATACCCTTAAAAACCTAACACTAACCCCCTGAAGATCGACTTACTGTTCTGAAGATCCGACATCCATCCTCAAGGACGCGGCAGAAGTCTTCATCTTCATCCAAACGGGGAAGTTCAATCCTATTGGGATCTATAGGATCTTTAAATATACATAAGACTCCAGAGTCAACACCCCATGCACTGGGGAAATTACCGGCCAATATTTGCAATTGTACGTATACAGTATCCCTAAGTGGTTTAACCAACGTAATTTGTGTCTCTAGTGGGAATGTTAAGATAAATCTTTTCCATTGCTTGAAAAACTCAGCTAACCGTCTATCTGTCGGATTTTGTAAGTTTATCTGATCATGCGTGAGTTGCATGGTCAGAGCATTCTTAAGCTCTTTCAAGTTCGGCACATTTTTAGATTTCCAAGCTCTCAATAACATAATACGTCCAAGCAATATGCTCAAGTTAATTAATTTGACATTCTTAAGGATTAATTGAGATTGTACCAAAAAAAATACATCTATCGCTTGTATTTGATAATCTAATTTAAGGGTTGATCGCATCCAATATGCTACTTTCAGCCAAAATTAGCTGATTTTTGGGCAGGCCCAAAAACAATGCATAAGATCTGCTTTGACAGCAGAACATTTGGGACATAGACTCAATGCCTTGTACCAACTAGACAATCTGGCAGGGGTCAAATAAGACATAAGAGATATCTTGACCTGCGATTCTCTCCATGATGTCAAAACCCAGCTTTTATCCATAATTTTAAATGTATTTATTATAATTTGATCATTTACCTCAGGAAAAAATTTAATCCACTTTGCTACAATGTATTCCCTTTGCTCAATAGAAGGTCTTTGGTTAAGGTGCACATAAAACTGAGCTATCGAGTATAAGCCCCTTTGAAAGTTATTAATTTGTGGTTGAAACAAAAGAGTCCACTCCCTTCCATACTTTTGCCTGAGCTCAAGTATGAAATGCCTTAGCTGCAAATATGCATAGAACTCTTTATTCGAAAGATCAAATTGGTGTCTTAATTCGGCAAAAGATAGTAATGATGAGTCTGGTTTTACCATTTGCGCAACAAATATCAGTCCTTTTAAGAACCATAATCTGAAGACTTCTGTTGACAATCCCGGGACGAAATTTGGATTCCCTGTAATAGGTAAATATTTAGATACAAACGGTGAACAATCTAAGAGCACACAGAATTTTTGCCATGCGGAAATAATGTTTCTAAATGTTATGAGCGCAAAAAGCGAAGAAGGAAGAGCAGTCATTGGACAATGTAGAATAGCATCCAAATGAAACGGCTTCACTAAGGCAGTTTCCCAAGGAACTGCTGCGACCTGGTCTTGTTCAGTTAACCAGTCAACTGTAACCTTGACCCGAGCTGCTAAACTATAATATTGTAAATTCGGAAGGGACAAACCGGCCGCATCTTTATTACACATGAGCCGCGTAGCCGAAATACGAGTTCTAGCACCTTTCCAAAGTAAATTTGAGCATGCCTTGTTGTATTTATTTATATCCGTCTTCTTAATAGGGATTGGAATATTTTGCATAAGATAAAGTACTTTAGGAAACAAGATGGTTTTTATAAGGGTAACTCTCGCTGATAGGGAAATGGGCAGATTTTTCCAACCCTCCATCCTTTCCCTACATTCCCGGAAATACTTACTAAAATTAAGTTTGTACCACTCCTCCGGGTTTACGCTTAATTTAATGCCAAGGTACATAATTTGAGACGTTTCGGAAAATGGGTGTTTGATGTTTTGCTTTTCCTTATTGATCCATAGCAGCTCGGATTTAGCGAGATTAATTTTATATCCCGAAATTGAACCGAAAAGTTCAGTTGATTCTAATAACAGGGAAAGGCTTCGAGCGATGTTGCTCAGACACAAAATTATGCCATCTGCATACATTAATAATACAAGTTTCTGATCTCCAATACGGATCCTGTCTAATTGTTGACGAAGCAGAATCGCAAATGGCTCTAAAGATATGTTAAACGGCAATGGCGATAGAGGGCAACCCTGTTGGGTGCCCTACTGTAGTAATAAACGCTGAGAAATCTCACTGTTGATTAATAAGGATGAGATTTGAGAGCTATATATTACTTGCGTAAACTCTAGTATATGACCAGACAAACCAAATTGTTCTAATGAGAAAAATAGATGTTTCCAAGAGATGCGGTCGAACGCCTTCTCCGCGTCGACCGTTAATAACCCTAGATCCGGTGTATCTTTCTGGCTTGACGATCTGAATTTGTTCCAAAAAAAATCAAGTAATGTCATAACCTTACGGATATTTTTTGTGGGGTTTCTCCCTGACATGAAACCAGACTGGTTTTCATGAATTATTATACCTAGATGGGGTTTTAATCTTTCAGCTAAAATTGAGGTCAAGAGTTTATAGTCCGTGTTTAGGACAGATATAGGCCTATAAGAAGCCGGAATCTCTAAGTCTTTATTCTTTTTTGGGATTAGCGAAATTACCGCGGCCGCAAAATATGATGAACATTTGTTATTTCCAATGAAATAATAGTTAAATAGTTTCGTAAGGGTTGAAGCAACTTGCATCTGTAGTATCCTATAAAATTCAGTAGGGAGACAGTCCGGGCCTGCTGCCTTATTTGTTTTTGCTGCTTTAATTGCAGTGTAGATCTCTTGTTCGTTAATCGGTTTGTTAATTTCTGTCAGAATTTCCAGAGGGATTTTTGGGGTCTTAATCTTATCCCAAAATTGCTTCTGTCTTCCTATATCATATTCCTCAGCTTTATATAATGCACTAAAATACTGATGAAAGGTTTTAATGATATCTGAGTTATTTGTGAATCTATCTGTCTTGGTTCTAATAGCCGTCACAGCGTTACGATTAGTTGCTTTGGTTAGCTTAGCCAAGAATTTGGCAGATCTCCCGGCGAAACCACCGTATAGGGCCTTTTGCCTTTGCAGTTCTAAAGCTGTTTTTTGATGGATAAAAATATCTCGCGCTGCTTTGGCATCTATATATTTACGCCATTTCTCATTAGAGTGCTCACACAAGTAAGCCGAAAACGCATTTTTCACCTGATTATTCGCTTGTGTCTCTTGTTGTTTAACTTTCCTATTAAGCTTACATAGATATGCCTTAATCTTGCCTCTAATTGCGGCTTTAGCCGCTTCCCAATATACCTCCGGTTTATCTATATAAGATTTATTGAAGGATTCATATTCTTGCCATTGGTTAATTTTTTTGGGGAAAAAAATGGTTTGATTGGGGGCTATTCGCCTGTGCGGTGCATTAAGTAGTAATGTGATTACTGCATGGTCTGAAATTGTTATATCTCTGATGTCCGCTTTCCAATCTAAACCTGTCATATTATCTGAGACCAGAAAAAAATCTATCCTTGATAAAGAATATTACATAATACATACCGAATTTTATTAATAGTGACTTCTACAATTAAAAAACGCCCTTCCTGATCTCTCGTGATTGATTCTGTTTTGTATTCTAGATTTTTGCTAAAAAGGATAGCAACGCCTATTTTACATGATTTAAATGGGGCCACAATAACCTCTCCCACCCAATTAGTCTGAAGTTTCAATGATTCTGCTTCTTTTAGGTGTGTCTCTTGGAGAAAGGCTACGTTTGGTTTTAGTTTAGCCAAATGTTTAATTATCGCTTTCCTTTTTATTGGGGAGTTTATGCCCCCTACATTCCAAGACACTAAATTAAAAGTATCTAGCATAGACCCTGAAGGAAAGATTTAATTAGTCGCCCCATTCTACATATAGCGATTCTAAAAACGCAAAGGAGCACCAGTGTAGAGAGGGTAGTCGAGGGAGAGGGAGAAGCAGAAAAGAGAAGAGAAGAAGAAAAAAAAAAGAAAAAAAAAGGGGGGAATAAAGAACAAAAAGATTGACAAAATAAAAACTTACAGTTTAAAACATAAACAATAAACTCCATTCTATACATTATTAATCGACATAACAATAACGTTCCCGTTACTTATGATACCTGCTCACTGAATATCCATTTTTTTACATAAAGACAAAGCTTCCTCACTATTATTCGCTACATAGGAGGTTCCTGCCTTATTAATTATAAGTTTGGCGGGGTATACCAATCTAACATTACATTCAGCTTTCGAGAATTTATCAAAAAAAGGGGCCATTTCCTTTCTCTTAGCCCTAGTTTCGGCAGAGAAGTCTTGGAATAACCAAATTCTATGAGAATTAATATTAAGAGCATTAAGTTTTCTATAATAGGTCAAAAATAATATCTTGTCCTGGTAATTGACAAACTTAAAAATAATGGGCCTTGGTTTGGAAATTGCACTATTTTCTCTGAGAGGCCCGATTCTGTGGGCTCTCTCAATCAAGAACGGTGTGGGAGGAGGGGGAAGCAAGAGTGCCCGAAACAAATTGTAATAAATCTTGATATTCAAGCGATTCGGGTAAGCCAATCACTCTCAAATTATTTCGCCTCGACCTATCCTCTAGGTCCTCTACCCGGCTCTGTAATTGTGCAATGGTCTTATCCTGAATATTTGTTGTAGAAACAATAGAGTTTACTCTATCCTCCAAATCCGACACTCTTGTCTCCACCTCCTCCATTCTGGCAGTAAATTGCCTGATCTCCTCTGTAAGATTAGTTATCTCGGCTTTAATTTCCTGTTTAACTGCCTCTAAGTGGGGAGCCATCATTTTCGCCATCTCTGCTGCAAACTCTGACATATCACTACAAGAAAAGTTCACCGTCCCTGCTTCTTGGGATGTGTCCTGGGGCATCTCTATATGTTTAGAATTACCTCTCTTGTCTTTTTGTTTGGGCGGCATTATAGGTGAAGAACCCTTCTGGTGGGAGATATATCTCTCCATTCACCACAGTGCAATGTGAATTTATCTACAAATAATTAAAAGTCTCTAATATGTGTCTGTGTACCTACTCACTGTAAGCCCCACGGGGCCGCTGACAAGGTGAGAAAAAAAAGAAAAGAAAAAATCAGTGTGTGAGATATGGCTATAATAAGCAAAAACTTGGAAAAATCGTGAAGTGGCAAAAAATAAATAAATAGTGATATGACACCTACAATGCTATTCAATAAAGCTTTTTAAGGACAGGGGCTCAAGAAATACCCCTTGGAATTTTTGGATATTTTAGGATCACTCTATTCAAAAATCTTTAAAGAAAGTCAGGGATGTAAAACCTGGAATTAACTACTGGATGTATTATCTTGGTACCCAATAACACCTCTAGTTCCGAGCTTGGGAGCTGCAGTTACTTCCCCCCTATCTAGATCTGAATTGCATTTGATATTTGCTTTGTATTTAAATCCCTTCACAAATATAGTATATACACTTCTAGTTACCAGATGCAGTATTCTCAATTAAAGAGGCGATCGCTATCTACCTAACTGTAAAGCATAAAATGTCGAGACATCAATATTTATAAAAAAATTCTGACATCAGCAATTTAGACTTATGTTTAGTTGTATACGTAGAGCCTAAATAAGGGCCAATCTTACAGCCCTCAGCTGTTAAAATTATTCCCAGTTAAGACGCACAGTAATATATCTTTGGAGTAGGATACCACTAAATCACCAAAGAATATTTACTCCAACAATATAACTATCTGCTATATCAGTATAGCGTAATTTAAAGAAAAAGCTGGATAGGGTATATATTATTTCACATTTATATATCCAGCTTCTGTTATGCTTGTGTATCTTACAGTCACTAATCGGAGAAAAAAGCTCACAGTCCTTTAGACCTTGTTTTTCCTTTTATCCCAAAGCTTATATAAGGTGGAATGCACCTGTAGCTTTCCTCAATACATTCTCCTTAACGAGGCAACAACCCCTTAGACAGTATAAGAGTCCTTCCTTGAATTTTCCAAGTGGCCTTATCGAACTTGCTGCCACATAAACCCAATCTAGAGAAGCCGGGCTCGCTTGCCTTAACCAGCTGCCTCTATACTAATTTGAAAGTCTGATTTTTACTTCCCACACGACTCTTGATACAATACAGTTTGTAACTCTTGAATAAAACACTTTCCCCACTTGCAACGTTGTATCCACTGGCTCTTGTTATGTAGAGGCCTCCACATTTAAAGCGGCTACTCTGGGCATATGTCTCGCACTTTACAATAGCCCCAATTTGTTTGTTGACAGGCAAGATAGGACACAGTGTTATCCGCACAAGTCTCAATCTGACAATATATTATAGGACCCAAAAAAAGCGTGGCATACAAAGCTCTTCTTTCAGCTCTGCCCTTCTAATAATTATTCTCGGGGTACCTGCTGAAATATTTCTCTTGAATTGGGCAAATTGTTTAGAGTATATCGAGGCAAAACATACATCTGCATACACATACCTAAATTACCATCCAGCAATAGCCTCCACAGTATTATATGTATCAGGGAGCGTGCAAGACTTAATCGTTCCTCCAACCACTCTTACACTGTACCAATTCTACTCACGCTTCCGATGAGTCTTCAAGGTGCCCCAGGAGTTACCAGAGCCTTAGGAGCCCTCCCATAGCTGTAGTTGCGGGCCCAGCACTTACTCCCGGCACACTGCGGTACGCGGCTTACTTCCTCCCCAGCATTACGGCTGTGATCAGGCACTGCACCAGGTCAGTATTACCTGAGGTCCGGTCCTGGGGGAGACTTTCTTTCCAGGAGTCCTGTCTTGTGAATCCGGTACTTTGTTTTCCAACTCACTGCGAGAGTGCTTGCGATAGAGGGGGCTGGGGCCGTAGGTTTTGCCTATCCCCCGCCGACGCTCCAGGAAGCCACATGGAGCAGGAGCAAAATTGTGTAAGTTCTTTTCAGGAAGGCTCCGCTTTCCTTGTCCGGGTGCTGTAGGCAGTGACTGTTCAGAGCACCTTACAGCCGATCAGGCCAGCTTCCTCTATATTGCAGCCATACTGTAGAAAGTCCGTCTGCTTAGGGCATCGTATTTACTCTATTAAAGCAGAAGCGAGAAAACAATAATGCAGAGGCGGCATAAGCTGGGGTGTCCAGCGGGTGCAGGTCTGAGATAGAACGGTACAGAGTGGAGTGCTTCAGTGACAAAGCACAAAACTTGCCAATTTTTAGACTTCCCACCGAAATCCTAGGATCATCTACCGGCCCAGGGCTAGCAGAGCCAGGGCAAGGTATACTTCGGTAGAATGGTGATTTTCAGGTTCCCATAAACTGGGACATCGAAGCAAACGGCAGCTACCTGCTCGCTACCTGTTGGCTCCGCCCCCACACGGAAGTCAGGAATGGAAATGTAGTTAATTTATTTAATTATAGTGTACTGTTAGGTTTTATTTTACAGGTACTTTTGTATTTATTTTAGCTAGGTAGTTATTAAATAGTTAATAACTATTTAATAACTATTGTACCTAGTTAAAATAAATACAAACTTGCTCGTAAAATAAAAATAAACACTAAGCTAGATACAATGTAACTATTAGTTATATTGTAGCTAGCTTAGGGTTTATTTTATAGGTAAGTATTTAGTTTTAAATAGGAATTATTTAGGTAATAATAGTAATTTTATTTAGATTTATTTAAATTTAGTATATTTAGTATAGTGGCGACGTTGGGGGCGGCAAATTAGGGGTTAATAATATTTAACTAATGTTTGCGAGGCGGGAGTGAGGCGGTTTAGGGGTTAATATGTTTATTATAGTGGCAGTGACGTTGGGGGCAGCAGATAAGGGGTTAATAAGTGTAGGTAGGTGGCCGCGACATTGGGGGCGGCAGATTAGGGGTTAATAAATATAATGTAGGTGTTGGCGATGTTGGGGGCAGCAGATTAGGGGTTCATCAATATAATGTAGGTGGCGGCGGTGTCCGGAGCGGCAGATTAGGGGTTACAAATTTTATTTTATTGTTTGCATTGCAGGGGGGGGGGCTCGGTTTAGGGGTTAATAGGTAGTTTATTGGTGTTAGTGTACTTTTTAGCACTTTAGTTATAAGTTTTATGTTACAGCGTTGTACCATAAAACTCTTAACTACTGACTTTTAAATGCTTTACGGATCTTGACAGGAGAGGGTGTACCGCTCACTTTTTGGCCTCCCAGGACAGACTCATAATATCAGCGCTATGGAAGTCCCATAGCAAAAAGACTTTACGAAGTTTACGTAAGTTAATTTGCGGTAAGGCCAAAGAAATGTGCGGTGACCCTAAACCTTCAAGACTCGTAATAGCAGCAGGCGTAAAAAAGCAGCGTTAGGACCTGTTAACGCTTCTTTTTCATCTTAACCCACAGCTCGTAATCTAGCCGATAGTGTTTTAAGGACACTAATATCTTTATTTCTATTTTATTTATAGGAATACAATATTTTAATTTCCCTTATATTGAGGGTAATTGTTATGTTGGTGACATGTATTGATGTACGTATCATTCTCAATGTATTGGTGTTTTTAGAACACTAATATATTATTTAATCTATTTCTATATTTATAGGAATACAATATTTTAATATCCCTTATATTGAGGTGATAGTTCTATGTCTGTGACATGTCTGGTTTTATAGAACACTAATGTATTTATTGCTATATGTTGTTTTTAAGAATTCAGTAATTTAATTTCCCTCATATCGAGGGATATTTGTTTTCGGCACTATTAGGTTTGTTTTTAACCTATGTTGCCTAATGAACCCTAATCTAATCTTTTCCTAGCAAGGTCATTTATGAATGTCTGCTCATTTAAAATTCTAAGTAAATGATATTGCATTATTTTTTTATCATGCAATTTTTTTTTATGCAATCGATCTACTTATGAACATTCAAAAACAAAAGGAACATTCAAAATCTGGAAATAACTGGAAATAACATTCGATTACCAAATTTTAATGGATTTTCTTATCAACATCAACATTGGAATATCCAAAATGTCCACAGGATGACTTCTTCTACCAAGCGAATTTCACCACATTCCCCCATTCCTACTTTACAGGGACATTAAACACTTTGAGATGGGAATATAATTTGATAAATAATATATATAAAAAATCTCTGCAATATACTTTCAGCTGGACAGTCCAGTAATTTAGCAGGGTGTCCAGTAAAATCTTCACTTAAATGTCCAGTTTTTTTAAAGTCCCTCAGAGTTAGCTGAATGTAAAAGACCTCCTGTGCCTCAATGCATTACAAACATAAAGCTCTCACCCATCAGCGAATTATTTCACCTGTGCGCTAATTCAGATATCCTGAAACTCTGGCTAGTTAGGGGTAATTGAGGACCAAGGTTGAGAAATATTGCATTATAGGATATTTCTCCTATTGGGAAGACATAGGGCTCGATTTTCAAAAACTTGCCGGCATGGGAAATCATCATCTTATTTTAATGAGCACTATATTGTAAAGTATCTGCCCCGCCCTTGGTATAGAGAAGATTTGTGAACTTTCCTTAATGAGATACACAACTCCTAAGGTAAGATATGCCATTAACCCCTTCAGGACTTGTGATTTCAGAGCAAAACTTGCCCATAGGACCAAACAATGTTTTACATTTTTGCTATCACTCGGTTTAAAAAGATATACGCCTAGATTTAGAGTTTTGTCGGTAAAGCCCTGCGGTGCTAACGCTGCTTTTTTTCCAGTGCACGCTTAAGACAACGCTGGTATTTAGAGTTGTCTGAGTGGCTGCGTTAGGCTCAGAAAAGGGAGTGTTGAGCATAATTTAGCTCCACTTCAACTCTCAATACCAGCGCTGCCTACGATATCGGTAAGCTGGAAAAACGTGCTTGTGCACGATATCCCCATAGGAAACAATGGGGCTGAGCTGGCTGGAAAAAAACCTAACACCTGCAAAAAAGCAGCGTTCAGCTCCTAACGCAGCCCCATTGTTTCCTATGGGGAAACACTCTCTAAGTCTAAACCTAACACCCTAGCATGAACCCCGAGTCTAAACATCCCTATCCTTACACTTATTAATCCCTAATCTGCCGCCCCCACTATCGCTGACACCTGCATTTTATTATTAACCCCTAATCTGCCGCTCCGGACCCCGCCGCAACCTACATTATAGCTATGAACCCCTAATCTGCTGCCCCTAACATCGCTGACACCTATATTATATTTATTACCCCCTAATCTGCCCCTTCAACGTTGCCGCCGCCACCTACCTACACTTATTAACCCCTAATCTGCCGACCGGACCTCGCCGCCACTATAATAAATGTATTAACCCCTAAACCGCCACACTCCCGCCTCGCAAACACTATAAATTGTATTTCTTACTTGTATTTCATCCTCAGGTCCATGTGAGCAGTAGGTCTTCACACGCCTGGGAGCTGCCTTTGCTGTCGGCAGATGGAGAGGTAAGTGCCATTTTTATTCCTGGGCTTAAGAAGAAGACAATAATCTGCCCTCCCTAACATCGCCGCCACCTACCTACAATTATTAACCCCTAATCTCCCGCCAGCAACGTCGCCGCTACTATAATAAATGTATTAACCCCTAAACCTAAGTCTAACCCTAACACCCCCCTAACTTAAATATAATTGAAATAAAACAAAATAATATTCCTATCATTAAATAAATGAATCCTATTTAAAACTAAATACTTATACTGATGGGAACAGCCAATAGAATGCAAGCTCAATCCGATTGGCTGATTGGATCAGCCAATCGGATTGAACTTCAATCTGATTGGCTGATTCAATCAGCCAATCAGATTTTTCCTACCTTAATTCCGATTGGCTGATAGAATCCTAGGTACCGTCATTGTGTTAGAAGACTCCGAATGAAGAGGATGGCTCTTCGTCGGCTCCTTGGAAGATGGCTCCGTTCCGGGTTGGATGAAGATTGAAGGCGCCGCCTGGATGAAGACTTCTACCGGATGAAGGACCTCTTCTGCACACCTTGGATGAAGATTTCGACCCAGTTGGGTGAAGACGACTCAAGGTATGGGAGATCTTCAGGGGGTTAGTGTTAGGTTTTTTTAAGGGGGGTTTGGGTGGGTTAGAGTAGGGGTATGTGGGTGGTGGGTTTTAATGTTGGGGGCGGTTGTATTTTTTTTTTACAGGTAAAAGAGCTGATTACTTTAGGGCAATGCCCCGCAAAAAGCCCTTTTAAGGGCTGGTAAAAGAGCTGATTACTTTTGTAATTTAGAATAGGGTAGGGCCTTTTATTATTTTGGTGTTTTTTTTTATTTTATTAGGGGGCTTAGATTAGGTGTAATTAGTTTAAACTTCTTGTAATATTTTTTTATTTTCTGTAATTTAGTGTTTGTTTGTTTTTGTATTATAGATTAGTTTATTTAATTAAATTTAATTGTAGGTAATTGTAGTTAATTAATTAATTTAATGATAGTGTAGTGTTAGGTTTAATTGTAATTTAGGTTAGGATTTATTTCACAGGTAATTTTGTAATTATTTTAACTAGGTAGCTATTAAATAGTAAATAACTATTTAATAGCTATTGTACCTAGTTAAAATAAATACAGAGTTGCCTGTGAAATAAATATAAATCCTAAAATAGCTACAATGTAATTATTAGTTATATTGTAGCTATATTAGGGTTTATTTTATAGGTAAGTATTTAGTTTTAAATAGGATTAATTTATTTAATGATAGGAATATTATTTCATTTTATTTAAATTATATTTAAGTTAGGGGGGTGTTAGGGTTAGACTTAGGTTTAGGGGTTAATACATTTATTATAGTAGCGGTGAAGTTTCGGGTGGGAGATTAGGGGTTAATAATTGTAGGTAGGTGGCGGCGATGTTAGGGAGGGCAGATTTGGCTTTAATACAATTTATTATAGTGTTTGCGAGGCGGAGTGCAGCGGTTTAGGGGTTAATACATTTATTATAGTGGTGGCGAGGTCCGGTCAGCAGATTAGGGGTTAATAATTGTAGTTAGGTGGCGGCGACGTGGGGGGGGGGGCAGATTAGGGATTAAGAAATATAAGGTAGGTGTCGGCAATGTTAGGGGCAGCAGATTAGGGGTTAAAAAAATTATTATCGGGTTTGCAATGTGGGGGGGGCCTCGGTTTAGGGGTACATAGGTAGTTTATGGGTGTTAGTGTACTTTATAGCACAGAAGTTAAGAGCTTTATGTTCCGGCGTTAGCCCATAAAGCTTTTAACTACTGACTTTTTTTGGCGGTAGGAGTCTTGTCGGTAGAGGCTCTACCGCTCACTTCTTCCAAGACTCCAAATACCAGCGTTAGGCAAATCCCATTGAAAAGATAAGATACGCAATTGACGTAAGGGGATCTGCGGTAGCCTGGAGTCGCGGAAAGAAAGTGAGCGGTAGACCCTTTCCTGCCTGACTCTAAATACCTGAATAGAATAGCACGGAGGAAGCTTACCAAGCCCAAACTGATCCAAATAAAAGGTGATCTCCAGCTGTGGTGAATAAAGTGACCTTTATTTTAACATACAGGGTCCAATACAGCAAAGCAACCTTTTTGGGCTAACAATAAGCCCTTTCTCAAGCTTCTAAATACCAGCGGGCGGTAAAAAGCAGCGTTAGGACCCCTTAACGCTGCTTTTGATGGCTAACGCCAAACTCTAAATCTAGCCGATAGAGTGTTATGTTTTCATTTACCTATGAACAATATATACTTTTGCCATAAAAAAGAGCTTTCAGAGTATAACAGTTTAGGAATAATAAGAAGAAATCAGACATGGAAATCTTAGAAAGAGATAAAAATGTATTTCGCTACTGAGGACTAGAGAAGTCACAAAGTAAATTTGAAGCTAGTTGGTTTCCCTGTTCAGAGAACTGCCTGGTATTTTAGGGTAGTGTCATCCAACAAGATATTGCTTCTCTGTGCACCATTGAATAAACATAGACTTTTCCAGCTTTCTCAGTAATGTCTGTGTTTTCTTTAAACGTTTGCAAATTACTATGGTGTGAGTCACCCTAAGACTAATAAAGGAAAACTGACGTGAGCTTTAAGAGATGCATTTGCACCTAATGGAAAAGTATACCTGGTTTGTGCTAGAAAGGATTAGTAAGCTAAACAAGGCTACACCCTGAGGGGCATTTAAAGCTGACTTACCTATTATTTTTGGGCAGGGTCAAGTAGATGTAATACCGAATATGGGCCAGGTTACAAGTAGTGCGCTATCGTTAGCACGAGTCGCTATAAAAACTTGCACACATATTACAAGTTGAAAGTAAGCTTGAGCACAAACAAATTTATTGCAAGTCGGGTTTAAGTGGAGACCTGGGGTAAAGACTAAGGGGCATATTTATTAATGTGTGAGCGGACATGCCCCGATATAGCAGATCATGTTCGCTGCACATCGATAAATATAAGGGTTAAAAGGTATATGACAAGGTATTTAAATGGAAAGGGCTAGAATGGATATATATGTCTAAATATGTATATGTGTGCGTGTATAAATGTGCGGATATATGTACAGTATATACACATAAACACTTTCAAGCCATTTTCACTCAATTATTATTTATTCAGTTTTAATATTTTATGTGTTTTACTGTAAATATTTTACATTCCAATGTTCTTCACTTAGAAGCAAATCTTAGTATTATTAAATATATATTCCTATACATACCTGTATATATTCATAAAGATCAAATGTATATACAAATAAATATATATTCCTATACATACCTGTATATATTCATAAAGATCAAATGTATATACAAATAAATATATATTCCTATACATACCTGTATATATTCATAAAGATCAAATGTATATACAAATAAATATATATTCCTATACATACCTGTATATATATTCATAAAGATCAAATGTATATACAAATAAATATTTAAAAATAAAATACATTTTCTTCTATGTGAAGAACATCGGAATGTAAAATATGCATAACTTCCTTCGGGTTTAGCGTTGTAGGTCTAAAGCAGTGTCGGGTTAGCGAACGAGCGACAAGTGCTAGTTTTTGGGGGTTTTTAAGCGTGCTTCATTAAAGTTTATGGGGAGAAGTTAGTGCAGCCACAATATCTAAAACCCTGCTAAGAGTATCAGGTTTCGCTCTAGCTTTCATCTTGTAATACACACACTAACCCGCCAGTGTTTAACGTTTACCTCCAGTGGTGTTTGCGCGCGAGCAAAATCGCTAAATAGTACACCACTTGTAGTCTGCCCCTATGTCTCCTCTGTGAAAGGCCTACAGCTAAAATAAACTATGCCCTGAATGTCACAGTTTTTTTTAGCTCTGTTGAATGTACTTCTAATTTCTTTATGCCTATGCAAACTACTCTGGCTATAGCCTCCGTAATAACAGGAAACCATCTGATGAGTCCTTGCTTGCATGCCTAGACTAATGTAATATTGCCTCACTGAGGCCTAGAAAGGCTGAAATGTATGGGACTGGACCAGTGGCGGTTTCAGAAACCTTATTATGTGGACAGGCAAACAATGATGGATGGAGTCTGTGTTATTTCACAGGTGGGTGGAGGCGTAGTTACAGGTGCACCATTGGCAAGGGCAGATAGAGATGGAATCACAGGTGGGTGGAGGCGTAGTTACAGGTGCACCATTGGCAAGGGCAGATAGAGATGGAATCACAGGTGGGTGGAGGCGTAGTTACAGGTGCACCATTGGCAAGGGCAGATAGAGATGGAATCACAGGTGGGTGGAGGCGTAGTTACAGGTGCACCATTGGCAAGGGCAGATAGAGATGGAATCACAGGTGGGTGGAGGCGTAGTTACAGGTGCACCATTGGCAAGGGCAGATAGAGATGGAATCACAGGTGGGTGGAGGCGTAGTTACAGGTGCTCTATTGGAAAGGGCAGGGCAGATGGAATCACAGGTGATCCGAGGTGTGGTGAGGCAGTTGTGGCCGGCCCAAAAGAACAGGGGTAGAAAGTAATCTTTTTTTTTACCCTACTCCAATAAAGGTGCAATATAGAAGATTCAGGGTGCACCCCTTGCTCCCCTCACCCAGAACCACCACTGGTTTAGAAATTCCCCCTTGTAGGATAATTCTGTTTTGTGAGCGAAGAGAGACTACAACCTTAGCAGTAACGTTCCATTAAACAAGTGGATTCTTCAATGTTGTTTGTTCTCAGCTATTGCTTCATTCAGAAAATCCTGGCTATAAATAGAGTTGCCAGCTGCCCATTACACACATACTGTATAACCTGTAGGTGACTGGACATGGTTGGTGCAGTCATATAATAGCTCTACTTTTCACCTCGTATGTATGTTTCACAACTGAGCAGGGATTACATCCCCTTGGCTGCCAGTAACACACATAGCATTGGTCTGACTCACAGTAGATCACACAGAGCAGTGTTTTTACATCCCATTTTCAAGCTGGTTATTTTCTCTTGGTATCCTTTGTTTAAAAGCACATCAAACAGGCTCAGAGGAGCAATGCATTAATCTTATTTTGGTGGCTATGCATATATGCCTCTTGTCATTGGCTCACATATGTGTTCAACTAGCTCCCAGTAGCTGCTATAGATCGGACTTCACATCAATGGTTTAATAATAAAATATTCTTACATATTTGAGCATTTTCTTTTTGCACTTTTATGTCCCTTTAAGGACCTGTGTGCTTGAGCACAGATGAGAAAAGCAAATGGTACTTTAAAGCAAACACTAGGGCAAAGTGTGTGTAGTGCGCGTTTGTACAGTGCGGGTGTAGTGCGCGTTTGTACAACGCAGGTGTAGTGCAAACAGCATTGTACCAGATTATGAAATGGGCATATCTATATTTAAAATAAAATCACACTAAGGGGCCGATTTAACAATGTCTGGCGGACATGATACGCGGTTGCATATTTTAAATAAAGAAAACAAAACAATATCTATGTAGCCACAGTAAGTATAAGACACCTGCTATTGTCTGTTTAAAGTGATGGTAAAGTTCAGACTAATAAATATGTTAGTGTACAAGCAAAACTGCAGAATTAGTTTAAAAAAAAATTAATAATAATAATAATAATAATGTATGCTTACCTGATAAATGTATTTATTTTCTTCTTAAACAGGGAGAGTTCACAGCTGCATTCATTACTTTTGGGAATTCAGAACCTGGTCACCAGAAGGAGGCAATGACACCCCAGCCAAAAGGATTAAATACCTCCCCCACTTCCCTCATCCCCCAATCATTCTTTGCCTTTCATCACAGGAGTTCTGGAACCCAAGATCGTACTACGTTCTGTTCCGGCTTGGTGGTTTAGCATGCCAAGCTCGTTACATATGGTAAGGGTTTGCCTACCCTTTGTTACCGTTTAGTCCTCTTGAGTTCTGGGTAATACAGGGATTTATTTCCTTATCTTCGGACATGCCAGGTGTTCTTGGTGTTGGACCTTTGTCTCAAGGAAGTAGCCCATGTAACCTAATAGTGGTGTTTTTAGGGCTTTGCAACTTGAGTTGTTGATTCAAGTCCAGCTGTGGGCTGGTTTTACTTTTTTCGGCCTATGAATCGGTTGAGTTTTTGACCATGTTCTTCTCCAGATCTTGTGATCCTTCTAGAAGTGGAGATTAGAGGAGTTTTTACTCAGCATGTTTTCTCTAGATGGGGGGGTATGTTTTTTTTTTTTCCTATCTTGATTCTGGTAGGTTGTTGGGAGTTTATCTCTATTCATTTTTCTTTGTCTTGCTGCAACCTGTGGTTGCGCTCGATTTTGCTGGGGTTCCTTTTAACCCTAGTTGCTAAGATTTTAGATCTCTTGTTGAATATTTGTTTTTCCTTTTTCCCTTCTGGGAATATGTAGAATCTGTACAACCTTGGAGCCGGTGGGACTTGTCTATGCGGGGGCTTTGTGCTCGGTGGAATCTAGTACCTTTGAGGGGTCTCTATCTGGGCTTGCTGGATTTAACTGTTGGGCAGTTACTTAGTCCTTTTTGTTCTGCTCGGTACAGCAGCAGTTGATTGGTTGGGGTAATTTCAGGCTGTGGGCCGCCTTGTCTACCCGCCCTTTTTTTGCATTCAGTGTCCTCTATAGCTTGGGTATTTGCTATCTTTATTTGAAAAAGAAAGTTCAGAACCTTGGACAGCACTTTGGTGGATGAATTTATCCACCAATCGGCAAGAACAACCCAGGTTGTTCACCAAAATGGGCCGGCATTTAAACTTACATTCTTGATTTTCAAATAAAGATACCAAGAGAATGAAGAACATTTGCTAATAGGAATAAATTAGAAACTTGCTTAAAATTGCATGCTCTATCTGAATCACAAAAGAAAAAATTTGGGTTCAGTGTCCCTTTAAGCCTTTGGCTGGGGTGTCTTTGCCTCCTCCTAATGGCCAGGTTCTGTATTCCCAAAAGTAATGAATGCAGCTGTGGACTCTCCCCGTTTAAGAAGAAAACCTAAAATTATGCTTACCTGATAATTTTCTTTTCTTCTAACGGGGAGAGTTCACAGCCATGTTTAGTTTATTCTTCGGGCACATTTTATTCACCTGATATTTCTCCTACTGTTCCTTGTTCCCTCGGCAGAATGACTGGGGGATGAGGGAAATGGGGGAGGTATTTAAGCATTTGGCTGGGGTGTCTTTCCCTCCACCTGTTGGCCAGGTTCTGAATTCCCAAATGTAATGAATGCAGCTGTGGACTCTCCCAGTCAGAAAAAAAAGAAAATGATGAGGTAAGCATAATTTAAGTTTTCCAGCCATAGAGTGTCCACGATTCATTCCAATTACTCGTGAGATATTCACTCCTGGCCAGCAGGAGGTGGCAAAGAGCACCCCAGCAAAGCTGTTACATATCATTTCCCTTACCCATAAACCCCAGTCATTTGGCCGAAGGGAATGGAAAAAGAAGTAACACAAAGATATAGAGGTGCCTGAGGTTTGTGCAGAAAAACGGTCGAACCTTTCTCCCATATGAAGCCTCAGCTGAGGTAAAAGTATCAAATTTGCAAAAAGTATGAATAGAGGACCATGTTCCACAGAGGCTTCATTTTTGAAAGCCCTTGAAGATGCGACTGCTCTAGTAGAATGAGCCATAATTCTCTAAGGAGGCTGTTGTCCAGCTGTTTCATAAGCTAAGCGAATAACACTCCTCAGCCAGAAAGAGTAGGAGAAGTGGCCTTCTGACCCCTACGTTTACCAGAGAAAACAACAAATAAGCAGAAGTCTGCTGAAAAGCCTTAGTTGCTTGAAGATAAAAAAAAACCCAAAAACTTTAAAGCATGCACAACTGTCATATATATTACCCCTCTATTAGTGCATTTGTGGTAACATCTATCCCTTTAAGTATCATAAAGTAGAAAAAGGCAACACCTATTTAAGGAGGGATTCAAGCATTCTTCAATTGCTTGTTAATTGCAAACGTATTGTGAGACTTACTGAATAATAGTTTTACCTTACTCCTATTATAACCCTCTTCTACTTGAAATTCAACTTATCCAGCAGGAACCTATTGGGAGACTTTCATAACTCTTCCCTGCCAAGCCACATTTGAGGATAATTCCTTTTTCTCACTCGCTCTTTTTATCCAATCTTAGTTCCAGTCCGGACGGCTCTCACTAACATTCACACAGCCCGATGACGTCATCCGCGTGTGGAACCGGAAGCGATACAATCGAACACACACAGGCCCATTTATCAAGCTCCGTATGGAGCTTGAAGGGCCGTGTTTCTGGCGAGTCTTCAGACTCGCCAGAAACACAAGTTATGAAGCAGCGGTCTAAAGACCGCTGCTTCATAACCCTGTCCGCCTGCTCTGAGCAGGCGGACAGGAACCGCCGGAAATCAACCCGATCGAATACGATCGGGTTGATTGGCAGCTCCCTGCTGGCGGCCGATTGGCCGCGAGTCAGCAGGGGGCGGCATTGCACCAGCAGCTCTTGTGAGCTGCTGGTGCAATGTTAAATGTGGAGAGCGTATTGCTCTCCGCATTTAGCGAGGTCTTGCGGACCTGATCCGCAGTGTCGGATCAGGTCCGCAAGCCCTTTGATAAATGGGCCCCACAGTCTCCAGCCAGTAACGCTGTTCCAGCACCTCATCTGAGATAGCATAATCTAGCTTCAGGACTCCAGGTGAACCGCTACCGGATTGAACACTCCACGCAAGTAAACTGTATATAATCAATATATGTCTGTATTGAAACTAGAGACTCATTTACACTAAAGTGCCTATCTGAAATATCTATACAAACTAATAACTGAAAATTAACGGTGTTACATCAAACCACCTTAAATTAACCTGATTACTTCTGTTTGTATTAAAGGAGAGACTTTTATTTAATCATTTATCATCTACTGCCATAACATATATGCTTATCCTTTGAACTCTGTCTGCACTCAACCATAAAGTGGAATCTATATAAATATCGCAACTAACCTTAAACTCTATAGGCATATCTACAATCTATTCACTGACCTGTTTATCTAAGTGAGAGTCTTTTGTCCAAGTGTATATTAACCTGAACTCTTGTGACAATTTAACTCACTCCAATCCTTACTAACTTAACTTGTTATTCCTTAGAGGTATCAGTTTACATCTCCCATTGGAAACTGTATAAGAAGGAATAACTACAAACAAATATATTCCTCCTAAGAGGGTAGTAGGGTTATTGCAACAACATCCAAATTATGCAAAAGATTCCTTCTGGGAAGAAGGATTAGGCCAGAAAGAAGGGACAACAATTTCCTTATTAATATTGCAATCACACACTACCTTAGGGAGAAACCCTAGCTTAGTATGAAGAACCACCTCATCAGCATGAAAACAAGGTAAGGGGAATCACACTGCAGCGCCGAAAGCTCAGAAACTCTGCGAGCAATAGCAATAAGAAACAAAACCTTCTAAGATAGCAACTTAATACCAACAGAATGCATCGGCTCAAACAGAGCCTGCTGCAAAACTTTAAGAACAAGATTAAGGCTCAAAGGAGGAGCAACCAATTTAAACACAGGCTTAATTCTGACCAAAGCCTGAACAAAAGACTGAGTTTGTGCAGAAGAATGGACTATGCAGAAATCTGACCCTTCAGAGTACTGAATGACAAACCTTTCTTCAGGCCTTCCTGAAGAAAAGCCAAAATTCGAGGAACCATAACTTTGTTCCAAGAGAACCCCTTTGAATCACACCAATAAAAAAGGTATTTACACCATACCCCATGGTAAATCCTACGAGTAACAGGTTTATGAGCCTGAAACAAAGTATCTATGACCTTCTCAGAAAAATCACATCTAGCCAAAACTAGGCATTGAATCTTCAAGCAGTCAGCTTCCGAGAATTTAGATTTGGATGGAGGAATGGACCCTGAAGTAGAAGGTCTTTCCTCAGAGACAACTTCCACGGTGGAAGAGATGACATCCTTATCAGATCCGCAAACCAGATCCTGCGAGGCCATGCAGGAGCTATTAGGATCACAGACGCTCTCTCCTACTTAACACGAGTAATGACTCATGGAAGGAGAGCAACGGAGGAAACGGGTATGCTAGATTGAAGATCAAAGGAACCGCAAGAGCGTCTATCAAAATGGCTTGAGGATCTCTTGATCTTGAACTGTACCTTGGAAGTTTGGCGTTTTGATGAGACCCCATCAGATCCAACTCTGGAACCCCTCATCTGAGGGTTATCATTGTGAAAACCTCTGGGTGGAGAGCCCACTCTCTGGGATGAAAAGTCTGCCTGCTCAGAAAATATGCTTCCCTGTTGTCCACCCCTGGGATCTAGATGGCAGAGATGACAATCTAGAGATTCCGCCCACTAAAGAATGCGAGTCACGTCCTTCATTGCTAAGGAAATGCAAGTTCCTCCCTGGTGATAGATGTAGGCCACTGAAGTGATAAGGTCCGACTGAAATCTGATAAACCGGAGCAAGGCTAGCTGAGGCCTGAATGTCAAAGCATTGAAGATGGCTCTTAACTGCAAAATGTTTATAGGAAGAGAAGACTCTTCCTGAGTACACAGACCCTGGGCCTTTAAGGAGCCCCAAACTGCTCCCCAGCCTAAAAGACTGGCATCTGTGGTCACAATAACCCAGGAAGGTCTTGGGAAACACGTGCCCCGAGACAGATGATCCGGAGATATCCACCGCAAGAGAGTCTCTTGTTAGGGGATTCAGAACTATCCTCTGCAAAAGATTTAAATGGTCTCCACTCCATTGACTGAGCATGCATAGTGGCAGAGGTCTCAGATCAAACTGAGCAAAAGGAACGATGTCAAAAGAAGCAACCATCAGATCAATCACCTTCATGCATTGAGCCACTGATGGACGAATCATAGACTGAAGAGAAAAGACATGAAGCAAGAAGTTTTGATTTTCTGATGTCCATTAGAAAAATCTTCATGGACAGAGAGAATCTATAATTGTTCCTAAGAAACATACTCTTGTATCTGGTACAAGGGAACTCTTCCCCAGATTCACTTTCCACCTGTGGAAACGTAGAATAGATAACATCTCTGTATGAGATCTTGCTAGATGAAAAGATGGCACTTGAACTAAGATGCCGTCCAGTTAAGGTACCAAAGCAATGCCCTGAGACCTGACTACTGCCAAAAGAGCTCCCAGAACCTTTGTGAAAATATTGGGAGCTGTAGCAAGGACAAATGGAGGAGCAACAAACTGGAAAGGTTTGTTAAGGAAGGCAAACCTCAGATACTGGTAATGATCCCTGTGAATTGGAACATGAAGATACGCGTCCTTCAGATCTATGGTCGTCATGAATTGACCATCTTGAACCAAAGGAAGAATGGACCGGATGGTTTCCATTTTGAAGGACAGAACCCTGAGGAATTGGTTTAGACAATTTAGGTCCAAAATGAGACAAAAAGTGCCCTCCTTTTTGGGAGCTACAAATAGATTTAAATAGTACCCTAGACCCTGTTGCCTTAGAGGAACTGGAACAATCACTCACAGGGATGATAGGTCCTTTACGCAACTTAAGAAGGCTTCCCTCTTTATCTGGTTTCCAGATAACCTCGACAGATAAAATCTGCCCCTGGGAGGACATGATTTGAATCCTATTCTGTAACCATAGGATACTATGTCTTTGGCCCAAAGATCTGGGACATTGCATATCCAAGCCTGCCGAAATAAAGAAAGCCTGCCTCCCACTTGATCCATTACAGGATTGGGGGTGGCCCCTTCATGTTGATTTGTAATCAGTGGAAGACTTTTTGGTTTGCTTCCCCTTATTTCAAGGCTGACCTGACCTCCAAGAGATCTTGGATTGATCTGATTTGGAAGAGGAAGACTTCTGTCCCTTAAAGTTACGAAAGGAATGAAAATTTCGAACTCTGAGGACCCTTAGGTCTATTCTTTTTATCCTGAGGTAGGAAAGAGCCCTTTCCACCTGTAATGTCAGAAATTGTGTCTGCCTGGTTTTACCCTTATAAGGCAAAGATAAAAGCTTGGACTTGGATGTGACATCTGCAGACCAAGATTTTAAACACAGAATTCTGCAAGCTAAAACAGTAAAACCAGAAATCTTAGCACCCAATCCTAGAACTTGCATATTGGCATCACAAATAAAGGTATTGGCTAACTTGAGAGCCTTGATCCTATCTTGGATCTCCTCTATAGTAGTCTCTTCTTGGATAAGATTAGATAAATCATCACACCCATAAGATGCTGCCGCTGCAACGGTGGCAGTACTAGCAACAGGTTGCCACTACAATCCCTGATGAATATACATCTTCTTCAAAAAAGCTTCAAGCTTCTTATCCATAGAATCCTTTAAAGAACAACTATCTTCAATGGGAATAGTAGTTCTTTTAGCCAGAGTAGAGATAGCTCCCTCTACCTACCTTGGGTACTGTGCGCCATGAGTCACAAATAGCATCAGCAACAGGAAACATCTTTTTAAAAACAGGGGACGGAGAAAAGGGAATCCCCGGTTTGTCACATTCCTGAGTAATGATATCTGCCATTCGGTCTGGAACTGGAAACACTTCCACAGATGAAGGTACATCATATACCCTATTAAGTTTACTAGACATCTTTGGATTCTCTGCGACAGAAGAATCAGCTTCATCCAAAGTAGCAAGAACCTCCTTTAAAAGTACTCAGAGGTGTTCTGACTTAAATCTGAAATGAATCTCCTCTGAATCTGTAGAATGGGTCATTACAGTATCAGATTCCGATAACTTACCCTCAGAAGCCTCTAAAGAATCAGCAGATAACTGGGGAAAACTGACTAACGCAGCCTTAGCGGAGTCAGAACCCTTATAAATATTAATATTCTTGGACTTCCTCTTGCGTTAACCAGCAACCAGAAAGGCTGATAAGGCTGCTGACACAGCAGATGTTATTTGCTCAACAAAATTCGTTGGTAAATAAACACCCCCAGGAGGAGGCTGAGAGAAACCGCAAGGCACTTCATGTGAAACAGAATGGGACGTCTGAGGAGATAACTGAGGCACGGCCTGACTAACATTATCCTGAGAGACAGACTCGGGAGACATTTTATCTTTAAAGTGTAAAGTCTTATCTAAACATGTGGAACACAATTGCATAATTGGCACAATCTGAGCCTCCAAACAAAGTAAACATTTAAAAAAAGTTAGCTGCAACATTTTGTTTAGTGTCCATAGTAGCAAAAGTATTGAAAATTCTCACAGAATTTAACAAACTATAAAAAACAAAAGAAAATTGTAGTACAATACCCCACTGCAGAATGAGATCAGAAGTAAAAACGCTACCTCTATATCCTCAGACTGACTAAGGTAACTCCACCAGAACCAGGAGATCCCACTAGCAACCGGATTCTATAGGAAACTAGTTTATCCCTCTGACATCCAGGGGACAGGTTAACAAATGCCTTCAGCAGCAGATCCAAGCAGCAAGCCACTGCGCTACTCAGAACGCTATGAAAAATCAAATCGGAAGAGTGGAGAGACATGTGACTGCAACGTCACAGGTTTCAAAGCGCGGGAAAAAAGCGCTATGTTTAAAATAAAAAATACACATCAGGAAAAACAAAAATACCCCTGAAATGTCCAGCCTTACTCAGCCTCAAAATCTAGGGCTAAATATTAACCTCCTAAGATTCCTCCTCTTTAAATAAATAAAAAATTCCACTTAGAAGTCCCTGTTTAAGAAATGCTGCCCAAACTTAAATTCCTATACCCAGGAAATAAAGTGAGTCCCATATGAAAGATCCACAGAGGATTAACTTCTAAAGTGCTGCCACCAAGACCTAGAAGGCAATAGCACTTACCTGTGGATCTGGCTGCAGGGCAGGAACAGCTTCTAAGGTGTGACTGATACACCAACATCTGTCAGGGACCTGTAGAAAAAGAAAAAACAGAGTAACCAACTCTGGTTTTCTATCAAAGGGGTAACCTAAGTGTTAGAAATAAAGCAAGGACCACCTCGCCGCCTTCTAACTGCTAAAAGCCACCATTACTCCCACTAAGGAGATTGAAATAGACACAGCCTAACCCCAAATCCTTGCTTGCAGGGAAAAGTACCCATTAAAGGATTAATATCTTCAGACACCTTCTTCGCCATCCTCCAGTGATCAAGGCAAAGAAAATTACTGGGGGTTATGGGTAAGGGAAGTGATACTTAACAGCTTTGCTGGAGTGCTCTTTGCCGTCTCCTGCTGGCTAGGAGTGAATATCCCACTAGTAATTGGAATGAATTGTGGACTCTCTATGCCAAAGGAAAGAAATATGTATATGTGTATATATATTCTAATACAAGATTTATTTATTTTTTATATTTTATTGAGGACAGTCAAAAAACAAACAAACAGAAAACGTATACAAACAGATATACAGACAAATGCTCACATCAAATGTTCACGTCATATCGGATTCTCAACGATGAATAAACATGTAGTCCTCTTTTTTCCATTCCCTTCTTTAACCTTCTTATACCCGTTTGGGTCTTTCATGGACCTCTGAATAAGTAATACTCAAATGTGTTAAGGGTTAACAAGCAAATAGATCAATGAATAACTTTTAGTATATATAGTTTGAAGAATAAACAAAAATATGAAATATAAAACCATTCCTGAAATTGCTGTGTCTTTCGGTTAGGAGACAGAACCGTACTATTATCAAGCTAGGTCCTAAATAAATTACTACCATATAGCGACCTAAGGTGTGAGTATATAAGTAAGTATGGAGGAGTGTCAATTATGTGGATGTGCTATATGAGAGACTATGATATTATTGGTCAATGAGAGGCATTGGCAACTCATAGCGTCAAGAGAATGGGTACTCATTTTATTTCTAAATCTAAGTTACAACTGGTCTTGCAAATTATATTAATGTTTAGTACATTGGGTTTTTGTAGCAGCATTAGTTCTTCTCTGGTATACAGGTTTAGTTGTGAGGGTAGCTGTATATATTGTTGCCCAATACTAATGGGGAATTTGTACATAGGAAAAGCGTTCCCTACAGGTAGGGATACATATTGACTCTCCACCAAAGACTGCGGCCCAGGCCGCTGAACACAGAACACGGGGAGAAGCAAAGAGTTAGTGTTGTTTGGCTTCCTCTGGCTGCTAGTAACATCTGAAGAATTATACCTATGGCTCCATCCTTAAAATATCACCATCGAACAGTGTGAAAACGACTTTGACTAATATTTGGGGGACTATGTTGTCAAATCTATTCTTAAAAGTATGCAGAGCATGCAAGAAAGTTAGTAGACCATGATATAAAGCACATCCTACCATTAGATTATATATCATTTAAGTAACATCTAGGAAACTATACCTATAGTTCTACTGCAGAACATATTACAATTTTAAACTTCTATCCTAAGAACCCAACTTAATAGCAATTTATAATTCAATTGTAATTTAGTCTACGAACCAACAGGGTATATATAAACAAACAATATTTATGATTTTAGTAATAATAACCAACACTGGAAATCTAGTTATTATAGTTCAGCCCACTTCATCTGTTGCAATCAAAATATGATTTGGGGACAGCTTAAAATTTCCAGGAATCTGAAGATCATATGGGTTAGAGCCCTTGGTAGTTGTAGAGATGATTAGGCTTACTGGGTCATGATTGGACTGTGGTCCCAGGTCAGAGAAGATTTGAGTCACTGTAATGATCATGGTAATGTGTATTTTCTTGTGCTGTTAGCATTTTCCCATCAGAGCACAATTGCAGCAGTGATCCTTTAATGCACATGTATATGTATAAAGTAAGTAATATAGAGAGTTGTCCATCAAAAGGGTTCCCTGCACTTTCTGCTGATGAATCTATGCTGGCTGCAGATGTGAGAGAAGCACGCCGCTCCCGGGTGTCATGCGCCCCTAACAGGCCATCTTTCTTGATGCGGGGATGAGCCGACATTTGTAGCTGCGGGTTTATTTTTATTTGCCCGCTCGGATGGCGGCACTTCAAGAAGCCAGGTCTCTTTGTTTTCAAGCTTGATGTTTATGCTGTGTTGCCTAATTGAAAGGCTGGATGAATTAGTGTATGGTTCGTATGCAAGTAGTGGGTAATTTGTTTCAATCACTTCTTCCTGTGCTAGCCACGTGTGTCTATTTTTCAATTTATCTGTAAGAGTTGTGTCATCATGTTTTCGAGTACCTTGATTTGCGTTGGTCGCAGCAATCTCTGCAGTATCAGGGACTTGAGATCCACTATTCTAGTAGTTGGCTGGAAGATGCCCTTTCAAGCAATGATGAGAAGAGAGATTCTAATTTTGCGTAATGCCCGTTTAGGCGCGATGAAAACTCCTCTTCGTTCATGGTCTTGCTGAATGATATGCACAAATAGCTGTATAATTGGTAGTGCTTTTATGATCGGTCTTGTCTCCTTATTAAAGAATGGCAAAGTAACCCGTGTTACCGGGGGGGTTGAGCCTCTGTAGTAGCCGCCGCTATCGGCCTTCACTGCCCGTTCTGTGTCTCCCAAGTCATGAAAACAGCAAATGTAGCTATTATCCAGACCTTTCGATCTGCTGCAATAAGTAAATGTCAAATCTTGTACAGATGCTCTCTTTAGGAGCTCCAGAAAGTGCGTCTTCTCATGGACGCTGCTTGGACACACCCCCTATAAACTAAGATTTATAACCCTACTTGGTATCTTCTGTTCCTCCTCCTCTCTTCATTTTCTCTTCTGGCTGCTTTGGGACAGAGAGTAGTCCTCTCACACTCTCTACATAGGCTTCCTATGGCTTTTAAAGTGCTGGACGTCAAGAGTGTCATATGACACACACACTGATTGGATGTTCATTGGAATTGTCATAAAAAAAAGTTAATTCCAGTGGGCTGGCTTAACATTGTAATAGTAACATTACTATATGAACGTATTTAACCCTTTTCACAGATTAAAAAAAAAAAGGTACACATACTTTTTTTTTTTTTAATGGTAAAGATTACATATATGGTATCTGATTAGCTGAAGTTCACCATCCTTTTAAACAGCTTTTCAATGAATAATCAGAGAAACGGGCACAATATTACACAATACCAGGTTTAATTTTTTGTTTATGCATTTTAACCAGATACCCTTTATATTTTTTTTTTTTTACAACAGTCTGGTTCTGTATTGAAAACAATTTTTATTTTAAAGGGACACTAGAACATGTCATTTTTGCATTAGTAATACTACCTTACTATGTGTTATAACCCCTACTAAGGGGTTAAAAACACACAGGAAAAGTGCTGCTCCCAAACAGCACATGGCCTGTGATAGCCACTTCTGATTGGCATACTATCAGTGTCCTGATCCACAGCTGCAAAGCTTTGCCTCCAGAGCAGGACTTTACCTGTGTGTTTAACATCTTTGCAGCATTTAACACTATGGGGTTGATCACAATCTATTGGCTGAGGCCTTTGCAGTTCTTTCTCTAGTTGAAAAGGCCACTTTATTTGAAGTGATCATAATTGTGTGTTTTCAGCTTCTAGATAAAAGCCTATTTTTATTATGGGGCCAATCACAATACACAAGGAACTTTTCAACACCTTATCAAATTCGACACTTCAGGGCACTTGATAAAACCCCGTAATGGCATTTTAGATATATTTACAAGTATTTCAAGTCTAGTTGGAAACAGCCCATTATCTTGTACTTGTGTCAGAGGAGACATTTTAGAGGCGAGTTTGCATACATGGTATTGATTCATTAAAGCTCTATTTATCACTATTGTATAGTCCATCTGCAGTGGACAGAGCACCCATTTACATATGTTTAGAGTCACATACATGATATTCTGTACAGCTAAGGGGATCTGCAGGAAGTGAGATCAGGACCCCCAACATCTACAGATTACGTGTAGCAATTTTGTTCTGTTAATGTTTGATTTTAAGGGGCCGATCTATCAATGTCTGGCGGACATGATACACTGTCGGCATTTAACATTGCACAAGCAGATCTAGTTAACTGCTTGTGCAACGCCACCCCCCTGCAGATTCACGGCTAATTGGCAGCTAGCAGGAGGTGTAAATCAATCCTATTGTATAGGATCGGACGGATTGATGTCCGCAGCCAAGATGACCAAATGACTCTTTAAATATGGAGCAAAACTGTTTGTGTTTTGCTATAATCATTTTGTGAACTTGATTAACAGTATCTACCTCAGTTTTCAATTAGAGTCTCGCAGCTGTACTATTTCAACAACACTTATTGTTGGTCGCTTCTTTTGATCCCATGAAGAAGTTAAGCGGCCCCTGAATTTACTCAAATGTCCAAAAGGCTTTAAGAACCGTTCAAGATAATACACAAAAATAAGCAAGGCAAGAAAGACGAAGGAGCTTGATCTTCTGGTGCATGCTGGGATTGTGAAGTTAAGATGGCTGCCATCCTTCAGTTATCACAGTACTGTACCTTTAGAGTAGACAGCATCAGCACCGTGATAACTGAGCCAGGGAAGCCTGACAATCCGTGGCGTTTTATTCCTAAAAATAAAAATGATTATACATTGATTTGTATTCATATTAGCTTCTTGAAACAAAAAAAAAGTGTGAGTCATGGGTATTTTTTTCTAAATAAAAAGGGACATTAAAAGATCTTAAACACATAAAGCAGACAGCAGAAAATGAGCACTGCACATATTAAAATCACTTAAAGGGACAGTCTAGACCCAATACTTATTTTTTACTACTTATTGTTACAGATCTTGCAACTGGTCCCACATCTATAAGCTTGTAAGAAGTACATGAAGCTTTTAAATAATGATCATTTGTTAGCAGCCAAATCTGACAGCCAAGCTCCGCCCACAGCTTTCTTCTAGTCCTTTTTTTTGGGGGGGGGGGGGGGGGCTATTTCAAATTGCACATGCACAAATCAGGGGCTATTTCAAATTGCACAAATCAGCACGAGTAGAAAAACTTATTTAAGAGTTGATTGTGTTTGGAGAAACGTAACATACCAAAATAAATACACAATAAATGGGCGGAACTTGGCAAACATTTTCAGCTCCTAACAAACAATGAAAATGTAAATGCAGTTACACGTTTATAGATGTGGGACCAGTTGCCTCTCTGCTATGTAACAATAAGTTGTATTGGGTCTAGACTGTCTCTTTAATAAAGCAATAATAAAAAAACTGTTGAAATAGCTCATCTGGACATTACCACTTTAAAGGGCCACTAAACCCAAAATCTTTCTTTCATGATTCAGATAGAGAATAGAAATTTAAACAACATTACAATTTACTTCCATTATTTGTTTTGCTTCATTTTTTAAATATCCTTAGTTGAAGAAAAAGCAATGCACATGGTGAGCCAATCACACAAGGCTTCTATGTGCAGCAACCAATCAGCAGCTAGTGAGCATATCTAGATATGCTTTTCATCAAAGAATATCAAGAGAATAAAACAAATTAGATAATATAAGTAAATTAGAAAGATGTTTAAAATTGCATTCTCATTCTAAATCATAAAAGAAAAAATGTGGGTGGCATGTCCCTTTAAGATAAGGAATAACTTTTTTTATGGTTTAAAATAGATAAAGGGGGAGGGGTATTCACAGATCCTTATTTTAATATAAACAAAAGTGAATATATTATAGTGCAAAAATGCATTTTAAAGCATTTTGCTATTGCACTGTTGCTTGCATGTAGCTATCTTTAACCCCTACAAGAGGGGTTAAATACATAGTTAAAAGTCAGTTCCAGACCCGTATTGCATTACTGGGATCAGGTCGAATATATCTGGTGAGCCAATGAATAGAGACGTGTAGGTGTAGCCACCATTCACCAGTTAAGAAAATGAAGAGTGCTCTAAATAATGAATTACACTTAAAATGAATGTATTGACAAGATGACATACTTAAAGCACAGTGATGTGTCACACGACTAAAGCTCACAATTAGAAAGAGTTACATTAATATTATTATCGTCATTTATTCATAGAGTTGTCAAACTTAGTAGCACTGGGAGGTGACTAGTGACACACCGACAATGGCTCATGGTAGATAAAAACAATTCACCTAAAACAGACTATCAGCTAGATTACGAGTTTTGCATTAGAGGCTGTGCGGTGCTAACAAGCAGCTTTCCCTCACCGCTCACTTACATGCAGCGCTGGTATTACGAGTTTTCAGAAACCAGTCGTTAAAAGACAAGAAGTGAGCGTTGATCAGAATATTGTTCAGTACCGCACTCCAATACCAGCACTGCTTAAGTCAGCGATGAGCTGGTGTAACGTGCTCGTGCACAATTTCCCCATAGGAATCAACGGGGGAAAGCCGGCTGAAAAAAAGTCTTACACCTGCAATAAAGCAGCGTAAAACTCCTTAACGCAGCCCCATTGATTCCTATGGGGAAATAAAAGTTATGTTTACACCTAACATGAACCCCGAGTCTAAACACCCCTAATCTTACACTTATTAACCCCTAATCTGCCGCCCCTGACCTCGCCACCACCTACATTATATTATTAACCCCTAATCTGCCACTCCGGACACCGCCGCCACCTACATTATACTTACCCCTAATCTGCTGCCCCCAACATCGCCGACACCTACATTATATTTATTAACCCCTAATCTGCCTTCCCCAACGTCACCGCAACCTACCTACATTTATTAACCCCTATTCTGCCGTCCCCAATGTCGCTGCCACTATATTAAAGTTATTAACCCCTAAACCTAAGTCTAACCCTAAACCTAGCACCTAACTTAAATATAATTAAAATAAATCTAAATAAATATTCCTATCATTAACTAAATTATTCCTATTTAAAACTAAATACTTACCTGTAAAATAAACCCTAAGATAGCTACAATATAAACTAATAGTCACATTGGAGCTATCTTAGGGTTTATTTTTATTTTACAGGCAACTTTGTATTTATTTAACTAGGTACAATAGCTATTAAATAGTTATTAACTATTTAATAACTTCCTAAAATAAATACAAAAGTACCTGTAAAATAAATCCTAACCTAAGTTACACTAACACCTAACCCTACACTATAATTAAATTAACTAAATTAAATGCAATTAAATTAGCTAAAGTACAAAAAAACCAAACACTAAATTACAGAAAATAAACAAATTACAGATATTTAAACTAATTACACCTAATCTAATAGCCCTATCAAAATAAAAAAAGCCCCCCCAAAATAAAAAAAAACCCTAGCCTAAAACTATCAATAGCCCTTAAAAGGGCCTTTTGCAGGGCATTGCCTCAAAGTAATCAACTTTTTTACTTGTAAAAAAAATAAAATACAAACAACCCCCCCCCCAACAGTAAAACCCACCACCCACACAACCAACCCCCCAAATAAAATACTAGCTACAAAAAAACCCTAAGCTCCCCATTGCCCTGAAAAGGGCATTCGGATGGGCATAGCCCTTAAAAGGGCAGTTAGCTCTATTGCAGCCCAAACCCTAACCTAAAAATAAAACCCACCCAATACACCATTAAAAAAAAACCTAACACTAACCCCCTGAAGATCAATTTACCAGGAGACGTCTTCATCCAAGCCGGGCCGAAGTCCTCAACGAAGCTAGGAGAAGTCTTCATCCAGATGGCATCTTCTATCTTCATCCATCCGGCGCGGAGCGGATCCATCTTCAAGACATCCAACGTGGAGTATCCTCTTCTTCCGACGACTAAAGCTGAATGAAGGTACCTTTAAGTGATGTAATCTAAGATGGCGTCCCTTAGGCAATCAGCCAATAGGATTTTTTCTTCCTTAATTCCGATTGGCTGATAGAATTCTATCAGCCAATCGTAATCTAAGGGACGCCATCTTGGCAGACGTCACTTAAAGGTACCTTCATTCAGCTTTAGTCGTCGGAAGAAGAGGATGCTCCACGTTGGATGTCTTGAAGATGAACCCGCTCCGCGCCGGATGGATGAAGACTTCTGCCCGTCAGGAGGAAGACTTCTCCCGGCTTCGTTGAGGACTTCGGCCCGGCTTGGATGAAGACGTCTCCCGGTAAGTCAATCTTCAGGGGGTTAGTGTTAGTTTTTTTTTTTTTTTTAAGGGTGTATTGGGTGGGTTTTATTTTTAGGTTAGGGCGGCAAAAGAGCTAACTGCCCTTTCAATGGCAATGTCCATCCAAATGCCCTTTTCAAGGCAATGGGGAGCTTAGGGTTTTTTAGCTAGTATTTTATTTGGGGGGTTGGTTGTGTGGGTGGTGGGTTTTACTATTGGGGGGGGGGTTGTTTGCATTTTTTTTTTTACAGGTAAAAAAACTGATTACTTTGGGGCAATGCCCCGCAAAACGCCCTTTTAAGGGCTATTGGTAGTTAAGGATAGGGTTTTTTATTTTTATTTTGGGGGGCTTTTTATTTTAATAGGGTTATTAGATTAGGTGTAATTAGTGTAAATATCTGTAATTTGTTTATTATTTTCTGTAATTTGTTTATTAGTTTTTGTACTTTAGCTAATTTAATTGTATTTAATTTAGTTAATTTATTATAGTGTAGTGTTAGGTGTTATTGTAACTTAGGTTAGGTTTTATTTTACAGGTAAATGTGTATTTATTTTAGCTAGGTAGTTATTAAATAGTTAATAACTATTTAGTAACTATTCTACCTAGTTAAAATAAATACAAACTTGCCTGTAAAATAAAAATAAACCCCAAGCTAGCTACAATGTAACTATTAGTTATATTGTAGCTAGCTTAGGGTTTATTTTATAGGTAAGTATTTAGTTTTAAATAGGAATTATTTAGTTAATGATAGGAATATTTAAATTTATTTTAATTTTATTTAAGTTAGGGGGTGTTAGGTTTAAGAGTTAATAACTTTAATATAGTGGTGGCGACGTTGGGGTGGCAGATTAGGGGTTAAAGGACCAGTAAATACAGTAGATTTGCATAATCATCAAATGCAAGACAACAAGACAATACAATAGCATTTACTCTTAATTTCAAATGAGTATTTTTTTATAACAAATTTCAAAGTTATGTATATTTCCACTCCCCCTGTACCATGTGATAGCAATCAGCCAATCACAAATGCATATACGTATAGTCTGAGTTCTTGCACATGCTCAGTAGGAGCTGGTGACTCAAAAGAGTGTAAATATTAAAGAATGTGCACATTTTTTTTTAATGGAAGTAAATTGGAAAGTTGTTTAAAATTACTGCTCTATCTGAATCATGAAAATTTAATAAAACCTGAGTGTCCCTTTAATACATATAATGTAGCTGTCGGCGATGTTGGGAGCAGCAGATTAGGGGTTAATACATATAATGTAGGTGGAGTCCGGAGCGGCAGTTTAGGGGTTAAAATTTTTATTTTAGTGTTTGCGATGCGGGAGGGCCTCGGTTTAGGGGTTAATAGATAGTTTATGGGTGTTAGTGTACTTTTTAGCACTTTAGTTATGAGTTTTATGTTACGGCTTTGTACCATAAAACTCATAACTACTGACTTTTAAATGCGTTAGGACTCTTGACAGGGTAGGGTGTACTGCTCACTTTTTGGCCTCCCAGGACAGACTCGTAATATCAGCGCTATGGAAGTCCCATAGAAAAAAAAAAAGACTTTACGAAGTTTATGTAAGTCGTTTTGCGGTAAGGCCAAAGAAGTGTGCGGTGCCCCTAAACCTGCAAGACTCGCAATACCAGCGGGCTTTAAAAAAAAAAAAAAAAGCAGCGTTAGGACCTCTTAACGCTGCTTTTTTACCCTAACGCAAAACTCGTAATCTAGCCGTAAATAACTTAAAGGGACACTAAACTGGAATTTTTTCTTTAATGATCCGGATAGAGCAGCAATTTTAAGCATCTTTCTAATTTACTCCTATTATCAATTTTTTTCATTCTCTTACTATCTTTATTTAAAAAGCAAGAATGTAAAGCTTAGGAGCCGGACCCATTTTAGTTCAGGACCTGGGTTACGCTTGCTTATTGGTGGTTAAATGTTTTATAGTTTACTCATCTGTACAGCAAACATATTTTAAAGGGACAATAAGCACTACAAGCAAACAATAGCAAGCGTTACACAAGTGTTCTACGTACCTGGATATTGTTTTTTCCCCATCTACCTTACACAAGGAAGAAATGTAACTGCACGTGCCATTCATGGCTGTAGCTCCTCCCCACATCTCACTCACTCAGCCTAGGCTTCCCAGTTCTGGATGGCATCTAAGAAATGCTGGGACTGGGTATGCAGGAGGTTGGAGAGAGGATATTCCTTCCATTCAAATATGGGATTTTATGGCCAGAAATAATCATTGTCTGCAAGTAACAGCAACTGTGATAACAAAAATAACAACTGGGGTGGAGGGGTTGCTCATCTCAAGTAGTTTGTTTTAATGATAAAGATCACCTGACAACCACCACTAGCCTATCAGTGCTCGCAGGTCTTGTTTCTCTATGCAAGTTCCCGTTTACAGGTCAATGTGTCTGCGCAAGGGCAAATAAAGAGAACATTTTGTGAAAATCTATATAGGGTTAATGTTTTTAGAGTATTTATTTAGGGAGTTTGGACTGAGATAAGAGAATGCATTACTGGGACACAAAACAAATTCCTTCTTTCATGATTCAGACAGAGGGGTCGAATTATGAAGCAGTGGATACCGCTTCTGACCCACTCTGCTTCAGTTCCGCCTAAGACCGCTGCTTCTAAACTCGTCCGCCACCTCTGAGGCGGACAGCAATAAGCCTGATGAGATATGATTACATTCGCGGACAATACGATAAGATTAGCCGCAAATGTGCAGGGGGCGGCATTGCACTAGAACTGCTTGTGCTATGATAAATGTCGACAACGTATGCTGTTAGCATTTATCGATATCCGCCTACACATTAGTAAATCAGCCCTACTGAATGCAAGTTTAAGCAACTTTATAATTTACTCCTATAATCAATTTTTGGTTCCTTTTTTCTTCTGTAACGCCGGATCGCCGTTCTGAAACGATGTCCCGCCTGCTTCTTTACTTAGCCAGCAATGACCAAACCGGCTTCCCCAGTATAGTTTAAGAAAATTCACCTTCACTTTAAAACTGCTGCTGTATCTGAATCACGGAAAAAAACAAAAAGTGGGTTTTGTGTCCCTATAGAGTTTTGTGCAGTAATAGATCAGTGCAAGATGGTGGGAAGGGAAAGAACAAACAGATGAGAAGTTCAGGACCATAGATATAAAATACTATTGGTGGCTGAGAACTTCTGCAAACTAAAGTTACAAATAAAGTTCTCGTTTAAAGGGACATGAGACCCAGATGTTTTTCTTTCATGATTCAGATAGAGCAGCAACTTTCTAATTTACTCCTATTATCATTTTTTTTACTCTCTTTGTATCTTTATTTGAAAAGGCAGGAATGTAAGCTTAGGAGCCGGCCCAATTTCGGTTCAGCACCTGGGTAGTGCTCATTTAGCCACCAATCAGCAAGCGCTACCCATGTTCTGAACCAAAAATGGGACGGCTCCTAGAGAATAAAGCAAACTTCATAATAGGAGAAAACTAGAGAGTTGCGGCTGTATCTGAAACATTTGGATCTCGTGTCCCTTTAATGGGAAAAACAACATAAATTAGATGAAAATGATAAACAGTGAAAAACTTAAAAGGGAAAAGACCATTTCTGATGAATACTTTTGTGACAAAAGAACAGTAAGTGCTAAATAAAATCTGCATAAATAGGCAACTCCCCCCACCCCCTTCAGAGAAAAAAACAGGATAGAGCTGTAACTAATATTTATTAGATTTTATTAAAGGGACACTGAACCCAAATTGTTTCTTTTGTGATTAAGATAGAGAATGCATTTTTAAGCAACTTTCTAATTTACTTTTATTATCAAATTTTCTTTATTCTCTTGGTTTCTTTATTTGAAATGCAAGAATCTAAGTTTAGATGCCGGCCCATTTTGGTGAACAACCGGGTTGTCCTTGCTGATTGGTGGAAAAAATCCATCCACCAATCAAAAAGTGCTGTCCAGAGTTTTTAACCCAAAAAAGCTTAGATGGCTTTTATTTCAAATAAAAGATAGCAAGAGAATGAAGAAAACTTGATAATAGAAGTAAATTAGTAAGTTGCTTAAAATTGCATGCTCTATCTGAATCACAAAAGAAAAAAATTGGGTTCAGTGTCCCTTTAAAAAAGACTGCAATTTATACCCACATCTATGTACATTATTTCCCCTTATTTTTTAAATGATTTTATGAACCTCTCAGAAGCCGCTACTACTGTGCAGTACAGCCCTATAAATCTGCTAAAAACAGTACAAACAAAATATATATTATTGTTATTCCCAAACTCAGAATTTCACTTTGATCCAATATACATTCAAGTGAAAAGTGATATCTACAACTGCACAGTAAACTAAATTTGCAAAGTACATTTTTTTTTTTAAATCAAACTTGTTTAATTTTTAATTTAAGATTTCTAACCTCTCCTGGGAATGTATGGGAGAAAATTACAGACAAGGCAACCAGCTTAGATTGGATGTTCTCCAATAAATAACATGGAATGAGAGAAGCATATTCGGAAAATACTTTCCGCATGCCCTATAATACCAGGGGAAGCTGCAAAATCATGTGTTGATGCCTGGTATAAGAGGGGGATAAACAAGAGAGAGAAATTCAGATACAAATATAGGCTATGCACACACACACTCACCAGCCACCGATACACCTTGCTAGTACCGGGTTGAACCCCCTTTTGCCTTCAGAACTGCCTTAATTCTTCGTGACATAGATTCAACAAGGTGTTGAAAACATTCTTCAGACATTTTGGTCCATCTTGACATGATAGCATCACGCAGTTGCTGCAGTTTTTTTGGCTGCACATCCATGATGTGAATCTCCTGTTCCACCACATCCAAAACGTGCTCTATTGGATTGAGATCTGGTGACTGTGGAGGCCATTTCCATGTTCAAGAAACCAGTTTGAGATGATTTGAGCTTTGTGACATGGTGCATTATCCTGCTGGAAGTAGTCATCAGAAGATGGGTACACTGTAGTCATAAAGAGATGGACATGGTCGGGAACAATACTCAGGTAGGCCGTGACGTTTAAACAATGCTCAATTGGTACTAAGGGGTCCCAAGTGTGCCAAGAAAATTTCCCCCACACCATTACACCACCACCACCAGCCTGAACCGTTGATACAAGGCAGGATGGATCCACGATTTCATGTTGTTTATACTGAATTCTGACCCTACCATCTGAATGTTGCAGCTGAAAGTGAGACTCATTAGACCAGGCAACGTTTTTCCAATCTTCTATTGTGCAATTTTAGTGAGCCTGTGCAAATTGTAGCCTCAGTTTCCTGTTCTTAGCTGACAGGAGTGGCACCCGGTGTAGTCTTCTGCTGCTGTAGCCCATCTGCTTCAAGGTTTGACGTGTTGTGCGTTCAGAGATGGTATTCTGCATGCCTTGGTTGTAACGAGTGGTTATTTGAGTTACTGTTGCCTTTCTATCATCTCAAACCAGTCTGCCCATTCACCTCTGCCCTCAACAAGGCATTTTCGTCCACACAACTGCCGCTCACTGGATATGTTCTCTTTTACGGACCATTATCCCTTTAGTACTAAACACAATAACAAGTTGGGATGTACAAATGTAACGAACAGACAGACCACCAGTACATACCTACACATATACACATACATTATACAGACACACATCACACACATTATATACATACACACTATACACCACACACATTATACACACACACATTATACACATTATACACAGAATATACAGACACACACACACATTATATACAGACACACACACACATTATACACAGACACACACATTATACAAAGAATATACAGACACACACACACATTATACACACACACACACTATACACACACACACACTATACACACACTATACACACACATTATACACACATACACACACACATTATACACACATACACACACACATTATACACACATACACACACACATTATACACACACACACACATTATACACACACACACACACATTATACACAGACATTATACACACACACACATTATACACAGACACACATTATA